>NW_026575418.1:185000-316379 GCF_028641065.1 Leucoraja erinaceus
AATGATTTATATCTTCTAGTAACTTGAATACCCAAATACTTAAATTTTTCCGTTGCGATTTTAAATGGAAATTTTAATAGGTGATCCGCTTTCTGCGGTTTTAATGACGTAATTTCACTTTTATTCCAATTTATCCTATAACCGGAGAAAGAGCCAAATTCCTCTATTAGATTTAATAGATTCGGGATGCTCGTTTGGGAGTTTGTAATATATAAATGTATATCATCTGCATATAGTGATATTTTATTAATAGTATCCTTAGTATTATACCCCTGAATATCCGGATGACTTCTTATCTTTTCAGCAAGCAGCTCTATCATAAGTGCAAGTAGCAGGGGTGATAAAACACAGCCCCGCCTATTGCTCCTCGATAATTGAAATTTTGAAGATAATATATTATTAGTTAGTATTCTTGTCATTGTTTTATCATATAGTAATTTAACCCATCTGATAAAATTCTCTCCCATATTACATTTTTGGAGTACTTTGTATAAATACTGCCAATCTACCTGATCAAATGTTTTCTCTGCATCCAGAGATATAACTGACATGTCTTCCTTTTCCGCTTTGTATGAATACATTATATTCAAAAGGCATCTCAAATTGTTAGATGATTGTCTTTTAGGTATAAATCCCACTTGGTCCGGATTTATCAATTTATCAATATATTTACACAATCTTCTTGCTAAAGTTCTTGCTAAAATTTTCTGATCCGTATATAGGAGTGATATGGCTATATATGAGCCCGGTTCTACTAAGTCCTTATCTTTTTTAGGTATTAACATAATTGTGGATTCGGTTAATGTTTCTGGTAATTTATTTTCAGTAAAGGCATATTTATATAACTTAAATAACCGTGGTATCATTAACTCCTGGAAATCTTTATAGAATTCATTATTAAAACCATCTGGTCCTGGCGTTTTCCCATTTTTCAGCTCTTTTATTGTTTCACATTTCTTCCCTTGTGATCTGTGCTCCTAATTCCTCTTGTTCCAATATATCAAATTCTGGCAGATTACAATTATCTAAAAAAATCTTCAATTATATTGTCTTCTATTTTAGTTTTAAACGTATACAAGTTTTGATAAAATTGGGCAAACCTTTTATTAATATCCTGGGGTAACGTTAATAGTTCCCCATTCTCTGATTTGATTTTAGTAATCGTCTTTTCCTTCTCCTGTTTCTTCAATTGTCTAGCCAGAAGTTTACGTGGTTTATCACCAAATTCAAACTGTGCCTGTTTTGTGATCTCAAATAATCTTATTAGTCTTGCCGATAACATTCGATTAAGTTTAATTTTCAATAATGTGATCTTATTATGTTTATCTATAGTTGGGTCTTTATCTAATTGTAATATTTTAATTTCCTTTTCTAAAGTCTCTTGCTCGATGGAGTTATTTTTATTTTGGTAACTTTGATATGAGATTATAACTCCACGTATAAATGCCTTAAAAGTTTCCCATAATAAAGATGGTGAAATGCCTGGTGTCCCATTTGTATCAAAAAATAATTTAATTTGTTGTTTTAAATACTCATAACCTTGTGCATTATTAATTAACTGTGTATTAAAACGCCAAAACGATTTTATACCTGGCGTTCCCTCTAGTTTTAAAGTAAAGGTCAATGGTTAGTGAACAGAAATAATACTATTGTGATATTTAGGGTTAATCGTATAAGGAATTAATTTTGAGTCCACTAAAAAATAATCAATTCTCGAATAGGTTTTATGTACCACTGAGTAAAATGAGTATTCCCTTCCCTTAGGGTTGACTATTCTCCATACGTCTGTTATATTAGTGTTTTATATATATATGTTTAAAAATTCACTAGTTTTAGATTTAACCTTACTCTTCCTTACTTTTATTGATTTATCTAAATATGTATCTATAACACAATTAAAATCCCCCCCTAATATTACATTTTGGTAATTATACTCATCTATTATATTCGTGATTTTCTTTAAAAAATGGGGGTTATCAAAATTTGGTGCATTAATATTTATCATAGTCAGTGGTGTAGAATAAATTTCTCCTGCCACTATAGGGTACCTTCCTTCCTTATTAGATATAGTGTTCTTTGATATAAATGGTATACCTTTTCAAATAATAATAGCCGTACCTCTAGCTTTAGAAGTAAATGACGAATAATAAGTTTGGCCTATCCAATTTGCTTTTAGTCTCATCTGTGTTTGTAATTTCACATGCTTTTCTTGTAAAAACGCAATATCCACCTTTAAAGATTTTAATTGGGCCATAATCTTACCCCTTTTAATTGGATCGTTCACACCCCTAATGTTCCAACTACAAAATGTGATTCCTCCATTCCTTTTTCCCCTAATGTCTTGCATTCTTAATTAGTTTTGCTAGTTTTAATTCATGATCACTTTCTAGTCTTTCAAATTCCAGTGCTGTTCTCTGATTACAGTCACTGAGTTTCTGCTTCAGAGAAGTATACATTTCCCTTGCTTCTTCTCGAGCTGCATCAATTTTCTTGGATAAATTAACTTCCAGTTTACAGAGATTGTTCTCCAGTGTAGTATTAATACTAGACTTTCCCCTTTCTGATATGGAACAGAAATATTTCAAATGTCATTAGAAACGGGAATGATGCCGGAGGATTGGCGTACTGCGCATATTGTTCCATTGTTTAAAAAAGTTTCTAAGAGAAAACCTAGCAATTATAAACCTGTTAGTTTGACATCAGTGGTGGGCAAATGAATGGAAAGGATACTTAGAGATAATATATATAAGCATCTGGATAAACAGGGTCTGATTAGGAACAGTCAACATGGATTTGTGCCTGGAAGGTCATGTTTGACTAATCTTCTTGAATGTTTTGAAGAGGTTACTAGGGAAATTTATGAGGTTAAAGCAGTGGATGTTGTTTATATGGACTTCAGTAAGGCCTTTGACAAGGTTCCACATGGAAGGTTGGTTAAGAAGATTCAATTGTTGGGTATTAATGGTGGAGTAGCAAGATAGATTCAACTGTGGCTGAATGAGAGATGCCACAGAGGATAGATGGCTGTTTGTCAGGTTGGAGGCCGGTGACTAGTAGGGTGCTTCAGGGATCTGTGTTAGGTCCACTGTTGTTTCTCATAAACATCAATGATCTTGAAGATGGTGTGGTAAATTGGATTAGTAAGTATGCAGATGATACTAAGATAGGTGGTGTTGTGGATAATGAAATAAATTTTCAAAGTCTACAGAGAGATTTAGGCCATTTTGAAGAGTGGGCTGAAAGATGGCAGATGGAGTTTAATGCTGATAAGTGAGAGGTGCTACCTCTGGGCAGGACACAAATCAAAATAGGACGTACATGGTAAATGGTAGCGAATTGAGGAATGCAGTTTAACAGAGGGATCTAGGATTAGTGTTAATGAAGGAACTGCTGATGCTGGAAAATCGAAGGTACACAAAAATGTTGGAGAAACTCAGCGGGTGCAGTAGCATCTATGGAGCAATGGAGACAGGCTACGTTTCGGCCAAAACCCTTCTTCAGACTAGGAATAGTAGATCTAGGAATAACTGTGCATATTTCCCTGAAGGTGGAATCTCATGTAGATAGGGTGGTTAAGAAAGCTTTTGGTGTGTTGGCCTTTATAAATCAGAGCATTGAGTATAGAAGTTGGGATGTAATGTTAAAATTGTACAAGGCATTGATGAGACCAATTCTGGAGTATGGTGTACAGTTTTGGTCGCCAAATTATAGTAAAGATGTCAACAAAATAGACAGAGTACAAAGGAGATTTACTAGAATGTTGCCTGGGTTTCAGCAACTAAGTTACAGATAAAGGTTGAACAAGTTAGGTCTTTATTCTTTGGAGCGCAGAAGGTTAAGGGGGGACTTGATAGAGGTCTATAAAATGATGAGAGGGATAGACAGAGTTGACGTGGATAAGCTTTTTCCATTGAGAGTAGGGAAGATTCAAACAAGAGGACATGATTTGAGAATTAAGGGACAGAAGTTTAGGGGTAACATGAGGGGGAACTTCTTTACTCGGAGAGTGGTGGCTGTGTGGAATGAGCTTCCAGTGGCAGTGGTGGAGGCAGGTTCGATTTTATCATTTAAAAATAAATTGGATAGGTATATGGACGGGAAAGGAATGGAGGGTTATGGTCTGTTCAGTTAGATGGGACTAGGTGAGAATAAGTGTTTGGCACGGACTAGAAGGGCCGAGATGGCCTGTTTCCGTGCTGTAATTGTTATATGGTTGTATTGTCTGTCCTCAACAGACCCCAATGAGTTTTGTGTCAACCACGACATAGAGCTTTTTATTCCATCACCTCCGTGCCTTTTATTATGGGAAGGAGTCCTCGCCACCCAGTGATGGACCCGTTCTCTCGTCTCCACCTGTTCCCACCTCTTGGACTATGCAGAACTGCCTTCTACCCTCTCTAGACCTCTTTATTTCCAACTGCAGCCGTCTCAACATTTCCACTCCCCTCACTTACTCCTACCTCACCCCGCTGAACGAACAGCCCTCCGCTCACTCTGCAGTAACCCTGCCATTATAATCAAACCCGCGGACAAGGGAGGTGCCGTGTTAGTCTGGTGCGCTGACCTCCACCGTGCTGAGGCCAGGCGTCAACTGTCAGACCCCTCCTCCTATCTACAGTATCCTTGGACCCTGATCCCACAGATGAGCAACTGGCCTTAATCTCGTTTATATCTTCTCCACCAAAATCCACGAACTCAACTGTCCCGGCCGACCCATTGTTTCTGTCTGCTCCTGTCACATCCACTTACCTCAATTCCATTCTATCTTCCCCGACCCATGAATCTCTGAAGTGCCCTTAAAATTAATAATTAATTAAATAAATAAATCTCCAACTTCTTTTCTCAGTTTTGTATTCTAACTTAATAAAATATAATTGTTTTTAAAAAGAGCAATACCAAATAAAAATGCAATAAAGAAACTAACAAATAATCACTCAGTGTATGAAGGAACGAAGCAGTGTTAAACGGATGTGAAAAGGAGTGGGGGGGGGGGGGCAGTGGGGCTGGTTCACCCGGGTCAGACATAGTTGGAAATGCACGTTTTCAGCAAGAGTGTGTGAATTTAAAGATAAAGTTACAGTTCGTGATTTGAGATGGTCGGCAACTTGAAAGGATATCAAGCCGTACATAGGGTCGTGAGGTCACCGAAAAGGAGACATGGTACCTTTGACCGTGAATCATATTGATGTGATAATCCATGAACGGTAAACTCAGAAGGTTGCAACTTGTAACGCTACATTGGTATCAAACTGAACATGTAAACTTTGGTCATGGGACCATTCTTAATGTCTCACTATAGTCGGACCAAACTTCCACATTTCAACAGTTGTCTCAGTTGCTTGCAGGTGTGAACACTGGACAGTGGATTGTCTCCTCTTCTGAAGCTGCATATGCCACAGTATTGACTAATGAACATAGCCTATTGAAGTGTAAGTAAGTTCTTTTATATTTTTTATCAAGTTGGGGTTTATCTGGCGTTCCTTCAAGTTATTGTTCATCAGTATTCATAATATGTGGCATATATGCGGCATAATATTTGGCATAAAAATGTATCTACATTTGAAATCTTCGTAAAGATGTTGGGTGTATGTTTTCCTGGATGAAAATCAAACATTGGAAATTGATGCGTTGGAAACAGCATTGCCAGTTAAGAGGCAGAGGAAGAAGAAAAGACTGGCAGATGAGCTTAATGATGATGAAAGAAATTCCTCAGATTCTCGAGTGGATTTTCGAGTAAATGTGTTTGACCCAATAATGGGTTGCATTGTATGGTCACTAGAATCACGCTTTGTACAACACAAACAGTTGTATAAAGATTTGTCCTGCTTGGACCCAGCAAAGTCTAACATTTTTGCAGAGAAGGGCCTTGAAGATGAAGCATTGGAAGATATTATTAATCTTTTTCCACAAATCAGCAAAGATCAAGTAATATTGGAATTGTTTTCTTTTGCTTCAAACTTTGATGTATTAAAGCTAGTGCTTAATGATGCTGAGAATATGGATTCCAGTTGCAACAATTGTAAAATTTGCAGCACTTGCCCATCGTGTGTACTAAAAATTCTGGCATCCAACAGACTTCATGACAAGGAATATGATAACCTTTATGAACTATAAAGTCATCTGCACACAATCAGTTACTCAAGTCCAATGTGAGAGGACATTTTCAAAGCTAAAGATCATAAAGACAAGGTTAAGAAATTCGCTCTCTGAGGAGAATGTTGAATCATACATGTTGCTATCCATTGAAAAGGAATTCTTAGATGAATTGGATGCAGAAGCAATTATTGGCAGATTCGCACAATCATCTAGCGAACACAAACAATTGCTCTTAATATAGTGGACTGCATGCAATGCTCCATTGTGCTTTTGAACTATCTGTTAATTTGTAATTGTGCAGTAAACTATATAAAAATATCAACCAATTATTTAATTTTTTTTTTAAAAAGATTCAATTGTAACATTCTGTACTTACATTTGGTATCTACTGCCAATAATATGTAATGTACATTGTAATTACAGGTACTAAGAAATACACATTTTTTTCCACAAAAACATTTAATTATACCCTTTTTTCCATATGTATTTTTTGACAATTTTATTTATTCGTTAAAAAAACGAAATGATAGCATTGTAGTTGTGGGTGGGCCCCCTTTGTCTCCTGGCAAACAATATTTTTAGACCCAGTCCGCCACTGAGTGAGATCAATTGCAGACTGGGCGATCATTTTGTGGAACAGCATCGTTCAGCCCGCATGAACCGATTGCTGGACATTTTAATTATCCTTCCCATTCCGACACAGACCTTTCTGTCCTCGGTCTCCTCCATTGTCAGAGTGAGGCTAAACGCAAATTGGACGAACAGCATTTCCTATTTTACTTGGGCAGCTTACAGCCCAGTGGTATGAATATTGATTTCTCTCACTTCAGATCGCCTTGGCATTCCATCTCTCTCCATCCCAACCCCCAACCACGTCGCACTAGCCACATTTTTACGATTCAAACAGCTTCCAATGGCCTGTTTCCTATATCATCCTGACTTTTTTCCATATATTTCATTCATTGTTCTTTATCTCTCCTCATTACCGTCTATATCTCTCACTTCCCTTATCCCTAACCAGCCTGAAGAAGGGTCTCGACCCGAAACATAACCTATTCCTTCTCTCCAGTGATGCTGCTCATCCCGCTGAGTTACTCCAGCTTTTTGTGTCTATCTTTGGTTTTAACCAGTATCTGCAGTTCCTTCTTACACATTCATATAAGTCTCCTCTGCACTGATTCCAGCATAAGAACATCCTTCAAATAAAAGGGCGACCAAAACTGAACACAATACTCCAAGTTCGGTCTCATCAACATCTTGTGCAACTGAAATGTAAGTTCCCAACATCTAAATACACTGATTAATGAAAGCCAATGTGCCTCTCTCTCTCTCTCTCTCTCTCTCTCTCTCTCTCTCCCTCTCTCCGCCATTCTCCTTCCCCTCCCTGTCCCACATGGTCACAGTCATACAGCATAGAAACGGCCCAACGTGCCCACACCGACCAACATGTCCCAACTACACTGGTCCCAACTGTCCACGTTTGGCCCATATCCCTCTAAACATTTCCTATCAATGTACTGTCGACGTTCCTTTTAAACGTGATAGTACCTGTCTGAACTACCTTCTTTGGCAGCTCATTCAATATACTGACCACCATCTGTGGAAAAAGTTGCCCCTCACGTTCCTATTAAATTTTTCCTCCTCTCACAAATCTATGTCCACTGATTCTTGATTCCCCTAGCCTGGGGATATAAGAGCATTCACCATGCGTAATTCCCTTGTGATCTTACACATTTCTGTAAGATCACACCTCATCCTCCTGCATTCCAAGGAATAGTCCTAACCTGCCCAACCTCTCCCTGGAGCTCAGGCCCTCGATTCTTAGTAACATCCTCATAAATCGTCTGAGTAAAATGTTGGAAGGTCATATTACCATTGCACGAGACATTGGTAAGGCCACACTTGGAGTATTACATTCAATTTGATCACCATGCTATGTCAAGAATGTTGTTAAACTGGAAAGGGCACAGAGAAGATTTAGCATGTAGGATAGTACTTGTGTACGGTGAGATCGCTGTTTGCTCAGACTTGGTGAGCCTAAGGGCCTGTTTCCACATTATATCACTAAAGTCTAAAGTAAAGTCTGAAGGGTCCCATCCCAAAACGTCACCAAAGATGTGCCCTGTCCCTCTGCATTACTCCAGCACATTGTGTCTTTTTTTAGCAAAAGAGCATCTGGAGTTACAAGGTTTGGACAACTTTTTCCAACTGTTCACAGCTGCTGCAAAACATTTTCCAACTTCCACCTTCACACACTTGCTCCGATTAAACTCAATTTCTATGCCCAAGTCTAGAAACAATCAATATCCCACATCCTCAGCTTATTACTAGTCTGTGTTAGAAAATAACAGTCTACATGTGAACATAATGTAGACTATTGTTAAAATAATATAAATGTGTACCGAGGTACAGTGAAAAGCATTTTTCAGCCTACTATCCATTCAGCAGATAAACGACACATGACTATAATTGAGCCGTCCACAGTGTACAGATACAGGAAGAGAGTAACGTTAGTGGAGGATAAAGTCCGGTTAAAGATAATCCTCGGGTCTCCAATGAGGTAGATGGGAAGTCAGGACCGCTCTCTTGTTAGAGAGTGGATGGTTCAGTTGGCTGATAACCGCTCAGAAGAAACGGACCCTGAATCTGGAGGTGTGTCTTTTCATGCTTCTTTAGACACACAGTGATAGAGTAACTCTGCAGGTCAGGCAGCATCTCTGAAGAAATGGAATAGGTGACCTTTTGGATTGTGGCACTTCTTCAGACTGGACCTGAAATGTCACCTCCTGTTTTTTCCAGAGATGCTGCCTGACCCGTTAAGTTACTCCAACACATTGTGTATTTCTTTGGTGTAAACCCAGCATCTGCAGTTTGTTCCTACATATTTCTCCACACTTCTCCAGTTTAGTTTGGCTTAGTTTAGTTCAAGATTAATTTTAACTTGGTTTCATTTAAATCATTGCCACGTGTATCGGGATACAGTGAAAAGCTTTTTTGTTGCCTGCTAACAAATCAGCAGAATGCCGATACATGTTTACAATCCAGGCTCAGTACACGTGACAACTAAATTAAGCTAAACTAAATCGACGTCTCTTCTCGGCATGAAGAGGTTATTCATCTGGTATCAGGACGGTGGAGGATGTTTGATGAATATTATTTTGTGAGTTTAAGATTGTTTTGGTGTCACCATGGCAACGGGTGGTTGTCAAGACTGAATTTTCATGACTTTCACAATTACATTATTATTCAGAATTTGCTTCATATTTTTAATTCCCTTCGTTCTCGATTTATTTGATCTTACTGATATTGATTCATGTACCTGTCATAAGCTTTTGTTAGTACGCAATGTAAATAACTGGGGTCCCAGCACTAAGCTTTGTGGCACCTTACTAGTTTCAGCCTGCCAATCTTAAAAGGACTCATTAATTCCTACTCTTTGCTTCCTGTCTCCAACCAGTTCTCTATCCATGTCAGTACCCAACATCCAATTCCATGTGCTCTAATTTTACACACGAATATCTTGTGTGGGACCTAGTCAAAGGTTTTTTGATAGTCCAGATGCAGCACATCCACTGGCTCTCCCGTATCCATTCTACTTGTTACATCCTCAAAAAATTCCAGAAAATTAGCCAAGCATGATTTTCCCTTCATAAATCCATGCTGACTTTGACCAATCCTGTCACTGTTTTCCAAATGCGCTGCTGTGACATCTTTAACAATTGACTGCAGCATCTTCCCCACTACAGGTGTACAACCTTTTATCCGGAGTTCCGGAAACCGAAAAACTCCGAAAACCGGCCATTTTTCCCAGGATGTCGTCTGCACACCAAAGCTCGCGTTTGGTGCCAAACTTGACCCGAAACGACCCACGGTCAACCCAGGTCTGTACTACTGCAGCGGCTGCCTCATCCCCGGAGACCGGGGAGACACTTAAACACCTGTAAATCATTGCTTAAATGTTAGTCAGTTAGTTTGGAGGGCTTTTATGTGAAGGGGGGGTGAAGGGGTAAACTTTAATTCTTAGTCCCCTACCTCGTCGGAGAGGCGGGCAGCGGTCAATGCCTTACCGGGTCGCCGTGCAGTAAGCTCCGCAGCGCTGGGGCTGCGGGTGTCCGGCCGCGGGAGGCGCCGGTTGTAGCTCCGACCCCGGCAACTCTACCCCTGGCTGCGAGGCGCTCCAACTCCACCGCAGCCCCAGCCCCAGCTCCGCGAATGTTGGGAGGCGGCGGCCACAGCGCTGGGATACCAGCGGGGAGCGGGCAATGCCGTACCGGGTCGCCGTGCGGTAAGCTCCCGAGCACTGTGGCCGCTGACTCCCAACATTCGCGGAGCTGGGGCTGCGGGCGTCCGGCGCTGGATTTGGAGCGCCTCGCAGCCAGGGGTAGAGTTGCCGGGTTCGGAGCTCGAACCGGCGCCGCCCGCGGCCGGACGGAGCCCCCAGCTCCGCGATGTTGGGAGTCGTCGACCAGGTAGGGGACTAAGAATCAAAGTTTCCCCCTTTACCCACCCCACCCCACCACACCACATATAATCCCTCCAAACTAACTGACTAACATTTATGCAATGATTTACAATGATTCCCCGGTCTCCGGGGAGGAGGCAGCCGCTCCAGACTTTAAGCCGTCCGCGCTGCCTACCTAATCTACGCTAAAAATCTTCCATTCCGAAATCCGAAAATGTCCGAAATCCGACAAGTGTCTGGTCCCAAGGCTTTCGGATAAAAGGTTGTGCACCTGTACTGCTCTAAAGCTAACTGCTCTATAAATACCTGCTTTAGAATCATAAAAACATAGAAAATTTGTGCCGGAGGAGGCCATTCGGCCCTTCAAGCCAGCACCGCCATTCATTGTGATCATGGCTGATCGTCCCCTATCAATAACCGGTGCCTGCCTTCTCCCCGTATCCCTTGAATCCTCTAGCCTCTAGAGGTCTCTTTAACTCTCTCTTAAATCCATCCAGTGATTTTGCCTCCACTGCTCTCTGTGGCAGAGAATTCCATAAATTCACAACTCTCTGGGGGGAAAAGTTTTTTCTCACCTCAATCTTAAACAACCTCCCCTTTATTTTAAGACTGTGGCCCCTGGTTCTGGACTCGCCCAATATTGGGAACATTTTTCCTGCATCTAGCTTGTCCAGTCCTTTTATAATTTTATATGTTTCTATAAGATCTCCCCTCATCCTTCTAAACTCCAGTGAATACAAGCCTAGTCTTTTCAATCTTTCCTCATATAACAGTCCCGCCATCCCAGCGATCAATCTCGTGAACCTACGCTGCACTGCCTCAATCACAAGGATGTCTTTCCTCAAATTAGGAGAACAAAACTGTACACAATACTCCAGATGTGGTCTCACCAGAGCTCTATACAACTGCTGAAGAACCTCTTTACTCCTAAAAAAAAATGGCGGACTGCGGGGGTAATGCGCCGTTGTGTATGGCTGCTCCTCCTGCAGCCCGTCCTTTCACCCTTTTTTATTTTTATTTTTAGTCCTGTCCGTACAAAATGTTTATTGGAGGTCTTCTTTTATGTGGTGGGTGGGGGGGGGGAAGGGGGAAACTGTTTTAATCCCAGTCCTACCTGGTCAGAGACGCGGTTTTCTTCCAAACCGTTTCTTCGTCCTCTCTGTGCGGCCTACCATCAAGATGGAGCAGCGCTGGGGAGGCGTTTCCTGCCGGGACGGCAGCTTCGCCGGCGGTGCAAATGTGGGGACACCAACGTCGTTGAGCTGCGGCTGCAGAGCGTCCAGCAGCGGATGGGCGGCACTGGATTTCAACACCGCGGGGCCTGGTATCCGAGTTCACCAGTGTCAGAGGTCCGGCCAGCGCGGCCTGAGAACTTTGGACATTGCAGTCTTCAGGGAGGAAGCGGCCGCTTCAGTCCAGGCCGCTGAAGAATGTTCACCCAACGCCGATGATCCAGCTTCGCGGCAGAGAGCCTGAAAACATCGAGTTGGCTGAGGAGGCCACATATAGACCCCGACCTCGGGTGGACTATGAGGGGGAGAACTGGATATTTTTAGTGCCTTCCCTCACAGTGAATTCTGCTGTGGGGGGACATTTCTTGTTAATATCCATAGTGTACTGTTCTGTGTCTTTTTTTCTTTTTCTCTTTTATTTTGTATGGATTTATTGACATTTCATCTGTTCAATTAGTTTAATCGATCTCTGTAAAGCACTTTGGTTCAAATTGATTTTGTTGAAAAGTCCTTTATAAATAAACATTATTATTATTATTATTATTATACTGAAATGCTCTTGTTATGAAGGCCTACATTCCATTAGCTTTCTTCACTGCCTGCTGTACCTGCACGCCAAACTTTCAGTGGCCGGTGTACAAGGACGCCCAGGTCTCGATGTACCTTCCCCTTACCTAACCTAACCCCATTGGGATAATAATCTGCCCCCTTGTTTTTGCCGCCAAAGTGGATAACCTCACATATATCTATATTATACTGCATCTGCCCACTCAATCAACCTATCCAGGTCACACTGCAACCTCCTAACATCCTCTTCACGGTTCACACAGCCACCCAGCTTTGTGTCATCCGCAAACTTGCTAGTGTTGTTCCTAATTCCCTCTTCCAAATCATTAATATATATGGTAAACAGTTGCGGCCCCAACACCAGGCATTGCGGCACTCCACTCGCCACTGCCTGCCATTCTGAAAAGGACCCGTTCACTCATACTCTTTGCTTCTGGTCTGCCAACCAATTTTCTATCCATGTCAACACCCTACCCCCCAATACCATGTGCTCTAATTTTAGTCACCAGTCTCCCGAGCGGGACCATATCAAAGGCTTTCTGAAAGTCTAAATACACTACATCCACTGGCACCCCTTCATCCATTTTACTTGTCACATCCTCAAACAATTCCAGAAGATTAGTCAAGCATGATTTCCCTTTCATATATCCATGTTGGCTTGGACTAATCCTTTTACAGCTATCCAAATGCCCCTCTTTCTCCTTCCCTCTTTTCTTAAAATTGGCTACCCTCCAATCTAAAGGAACTGATCCAGAGTCGAGAGGAGATTGGAAAATGATCACCAAAAGACAAAAGGTGCAGGAGTAGGTCATTCGGCCCGTCAAGCCAGCACGGCCATTCAATGAGATGAGGCATGATCATCCACAATCAGTATTCTGTTCCTGCCATCTCCCTATATCCCTTGACTTCGCTACTTTTAAGAGCTCTATCTAACTCTCTCTTGAAAGCATCCAGAGTACCAGCCTCCACCGCCCTCTGAGGCAATGAATTCCACAAGACTCACAACTCGCTGTGTGAAAAAGTATTTCCTCATCTCCGTTCTAAATGGTTTACCCTTTTTACTTAAACTGTGACCCCTGGTTCTGGAATCCCCCAACATCAGAAACATATAACCATATAACAATTACAGCACGGAAACAGGCCATCTCAGCCCTACAAGTCCGTGCCGAACAACTTTTTTTCCCTTAGTCCCTTAGGCCTGCACTCATACCATAACCCTCCATTCCCTTCTCATCCATATGCCAATCCAATTTATTTTTAAATGATACCAATGAACCTGCCTCCACTACATCCACTGGAAGCTCATTCCACACCGCTACCACTCTCCGAGTAAAGAAATTCCCCCTCATATTACCCCTAAACTTCTGTCCCTTAATTCTGAAGTCATGTCCTCTTGTTTGAATCTTCCCTATTCTCAAAGGGAAAAGCTTGTCCACATCAACTCTGTCTATCCCTCTCATCATTTTAAAGACCTCTATCAAGTCCCTCATTAACCTTCTGCGCTCCAGAGAATAAAGACCTAACTTATTCAACCTATCTCTGTAACTTAGTTGTTGAAACCCAGGCAACATTCTAGTAAATCTCCTCTGTACTCTCTCTATTTTGTTGACATCCTTCCTATAATTGGGCGACCAAAATTGTACACCATACTCCAGATTTGGTCTCACCAATGCCTTGTACAATTTTAACATTACATCCCAGCTTCTATACTCAATGCTCTGATTTATAAAGGCAAGCATACCAAAAGCTTTCTTTACCACCCTATCTATATGAGATTCCACCTTCAAGGAACTATGCACGGTTATACCCAGATCCCTCTGTTCAACTGTATTCTTCAATTCTCTACCATTTACCATGTACGTCCTATTTTGATTTGTCCTGCTAAGGTGTAGCACCTCACCTTTATCAGCATTAAACTCCATCTGCCATCTTTCAGCCCATTTTTCCAAATGGCCTAAATCACTCTGTAGACTTTGGAAATCCTCTTCATTATCCACAACACCCCCTATCTTGGTATCATCTGCATACTTACTAATCCAATTTACCACACCTTCATCCAGATCATTGATGTACATGACAAACAACAAAGGACCCAACACAGATCCCTGAGGCACCCCACTAGTCACCTGCCTCCAACCCGATAAACAGCCATCCACCATTACCCTCTGGCTTCTCCCATTCAGCCACATGATTCCAGCCCCTAGCTTATCTAAACCCTTAATAATCTTATATGTTTCAATAAGATCCACTCTCATCCTAAATTCCACAGTATACAAGCCCAGCTGCTCCATTCTATCAACATATGACAGTCCCGCCATCCCGGGTATTAACCTTGTGAACCTATGCTGCACTCCCTCAACAGCAAGAAAGTCCTTCATCAAATATGGAGACCAAAACTGCACACAATACTCTAGGGTGTGGTCTCCCTAGGTCCTGTACAACTACAGAAGGACCTCTTTGCTCCTATACTCAACACCTCTTGTTATGAAGGCCAACATGTCATTCACTTTCTTCACTGCCTGCTGTACCTGTATGCTTACTTTCAGTGACTGTTGAACAAGGACCCCCCAGATCTCGTTTTACTTCCCCTTCTCCTAACTTGACACCGTTTAGATAATAATCTGCTTTCCAGTTTTTGCCACCAAAGCGGATAATCTTAGATTTATCCACATTAAACTCCATCTGCCATGCATCTGCCCACTCACCCGATCTGTCCAAGTCACCCTGCATCCTCTTAGCATCCTCCTCACAGTTCACACTGCCACCCAGCTTTGTGTCATCTGCAAATGTTCATCCACAATTTCTAGGGCCACCTAATCTGGTATGCAGACCATCAGGCCTTTGGGATTTATCTGCTTCAGTCTCAACGGTTTTCTGAACACCATTTCCTGTCTAATGTGGATTCCCTTCAGTTCCTCCCTCCCACTGGATACACGGAACCCCAGTATTTCTGGGAGATTGTTTCTATCTTCCTTGGAGAAGACAGAACCAAAGTACTTGTTTAACTGTTCTGCCATTTCCTTGTTTCCATTATCAATTCACCCTTTTTGACTGTAAGGGACGTACATTTGTCTTCACTAATCTTTTCCTCTTCGCATATCCGAAGAAGATTTTACAATCATTTTTTTTTAATATTCCCCACAAGCTTTCTTTCACGGGATGGCTTCATGGATGGAAAAAAAGTAATGGAGGTTGTTTTTCAGATTTGAGGTTTGTAACTAGTGGTGTGCCTCAGGTATCAGTGTGGGGCCTATTTCTTTTTGTGGTTAATTTGAATGATTTTATGTACACTGCATGAAGGGTTAGTTTGCCGATTACACTAAACAGGGTGGTTTCATGGATAGTGTAAATAGTTATCAAAAATTACAGCAGAATCCTGATCAGCTGGACAAGTGACTGATAATCGCTTAATGGAGTTTATTGCAGATAAGTGTGAGGTTTTGCAGTTTGAGAAGTCATAACAAGACAGGAACTTCACAGTGACTAGCTGGGGCATGGTTAGTGTTGTAGAGCAGAGAGATTTAGGATTACGGTTACATCATACCCTGACAGTGGTGTCACAGACAGACGGGATGATCAAGAAGTGTTTTGGTAGTTTAGTTTAGTTTAAAGATACAGCACTGAAACAGGCTCTTCAGCCCACCGCACATTCACATTATCTATCCTACACACAATAGGGACAATTTTATGTTCCTACCAAGCCAATTAACCAACACACCTATACGCCTTTGGAGTGTGGAAAAACCCAGGCAGTCACGGGGAGGATGTACAATTTCTGTACAGATTTCAACACCACGAGGCCTGGTGTCCGAGTTCGCCAGTGTCAGCGGTCCGGCCAGCACCCATAGTTATGATCGACCCTGGGTCTCTGGCGCTTGAAGGCTGAGCAAATAGACCCCGACCTCTACTACTGTGCCACAGTGAATTCTGCTACTATAGTGTACTGCTGTGTCTTTTTCATGGATTTATTGACATTTGATCTGTTCAATCATGGTAAGCTGGATATAGTGCTATATAAATAAAGATTATTATTATTATTATTATTATTATAGTTATGATCGAACCTGGGTCTCTGGCGCTTGAAGGCAGCAACTCTACACTGTGCCATGGTACATTGGCCTTCATCAGTCATGGTAGCGGGTATAGGAATTGGGATTGTATAATACAGTTGTACAATATGTTGCTGATCTTGCAATGCAGTATTGCGTTCAGTTTTGGACAACCTGTTACAGGATGAATGTCTTTAAGCTGGAAGTGCAGAGAAAATTCACAAGTGTATTGTCATGTCTTGAGGGCCAGGTGAGAGTGAGAGACAGGTTAGGATTTTGTTCCTTGGAGTGCTGATCTTTCTGAGCTGTATTCAGTTATGAGGGGAACAGATACAATGACTAATGTACAATACTTTAACCCAGAGTAGAGAAATCAAGAATCAGGAGGCAGAGGTTTAAGGAAAGATGCAATAGGAAACTTGTTCTGCACGGACTTGTAGGGCCGAGATGGCCTGTTTCCGTGCTGTAATTGTTATATGGTTATATGGAAACTGAGGAGAAACCTTTTCACACAGCTGGTAGAGGGGCTATCCAATGAGCTGCTAGAGGATGTAGTTTGAGGCAGGTACTATAATAACATTGAAAAGACATTTGAACAAGTACATGGTTTGGAAATGTTTAGTGGGTTATGTGTGAAAATAAGGCAGGTGGGACAAGTATATAAGGGGCATATTAGTAGCCAGGAGCAAGTTGGGCCTCAGGGCCTTGTTCGTGCTGTATGACTCCATGTGAAGGAGCATATTAAATGCGCGAAAGTCTGAAGCATATCCCGAACCGAAACGTCACATCCATGTTCTCCATGGATGCTGTCTGAGTCGTTGAGTTATTCCAGTACATGGTGTCTATTTTGCAAACCAGCAGCTGCAGTTCCTCGTTTCTACATGTTAAAGGGGCCGCGATTTAGACTGATGTCACTGTGTTTGTGGGTGCCATCATATCGCCGGATTTCCCAGCCCCCCCGGTGGAAAATGAAAATGTTTCCCTGTCACAAGTTCGCCCCGCCAGTGATCTCAATCCTGAGGTGCGAACGAAGCGCAACGTGTTAGTTAGTTTTAACATTTCAGTCGAAAAGTGGCGAGTATGTCAGCGATCGGGGCAGAGAACTCGCTCAGCGCGGCAATGAATCCAGTTTAAATGAAAAGTGCTGCATTTAATTTGGGTCAAACCTTCTCTAAAGCAAACCTTCCGGTCTCCAGGACGGACAGGAGGCGGTCTGGAACACAAAGGTGTCCGATTTTCATGAGAATCGGAGAGTTTTTGAGGAGAGAGAAACACAGCGGCGCCGGGAGCTGACAACAGGATGTTTCCGCCCCGTCCGCTCTCTGCCTTTAAGATGCTCTGTGCCGCTGCCTCTCGTTTCATTTCTCACCCAGTCCTGACTGTGAGAGACAACTTGTGCAGAGTTGCTGATATGAGCGAGACCGCAGCCGCCGAAGCGGCTCCTCCGCCCGCCCAAACCAAGGCTCCCAGGAAGAAGGCGGCGGCCGCCCGGAAAAAGACCGCCGGTCCCAAGCTGGGAGAACGCATCGACAAGATTGTTGCGGATTGCCACGAACGGCGAGGAATGTCTCTGGTGGCGGTATCGAAGGGACTGGCCGCCAGCGGTATCGATGTTGAAAAGTACCACAAGCTCATCAAGGTGACCATCAAGCGGAAATTGGAAACCGGTTCCCTGGTTCAGACCAAGGGCAAGGGCGCCTCGGGCTCCTTCAAGGCCGCTGCGAAAGAAGGTGCCGTGAAAATGGCAAAGAAAGCCAAGAAACCAGCGTCCAAGGTTTCGAAGACCAAAAATCCGACCGTCAAAAAAACCCCGTCCAAGAAACCACCGGCAAAGAAAATGTCCAAGAAAACTGTCAACAAGAAATCTCCCGCCAAGAGAGTTGTGGTAAAGAAATCTCCCGCCAAGAGAGTTGGAGCCAAGAAACCAACACCTAAGAGACCAGTGGCTAAGAAATCAGCGGCCAAGAGCCCCAGGAAGGCCCCAGTCACTAAGGTGAAAGTGGTCAAGACGTCCAGAAAAGCGCCGAAGCCGAAACCAGCGGCAAAAGTCCTGAAGAAAACGGCAAGAAAATGAATTAAACTGATCAACTTGTAAAGACCTAAACCCAACGGCTCTTCTCAGAGCCACTCACATCTCCCAGGAAAGAGCTGATCCTGAATCAAGGGTTACAGTCCCAGGACGAGGCTCAGTGCCAATGGGGAATAATTCCCATTAAACTTGGGATCCCCGGTAACTCACTGCCCCATGCCTGGTGTCTGAAATAAATAGTGATTAGGCGCAGTTTACTGCTTCTCTGTGAAACTGCAACACTGATGGTGAATTCCCGCTCACAACCCAAAGTCCAACTCGGGAGGATCCCCAGATGAGTGGGTTAATGTCGTTGTAAACTGCTGAATTGTGTTGGAGGGATGATATGGGGAGAGGGGACGAACTCTGAAGGCGAATGGGAAGGATACTCATTAATTGTCAATGTATTTAGACAGAAATATTACTGATTTCTCTTTAATGTGGAATCCGTGCCTGTGAAAGTTTGCGGGGCGTTCAGTCTCGGGTGTATTGTCAGCAAACCGTTGGAAATTGGCGGTTGCAGAAAACCGGGGGAGGAGCTGGGGATGAGAGGCCGCTCTCTGCTCTGTCTGTCACTCTGACTGTATGTACTCCCCTTCTCGCCTGTCTCTCTCTGCGTTTCTCGAACAAGTCAGGGAGCTGTGTATAAAAGGCGACAGTGGCGGTGTCAAGCGAATCTCGGGTCTCATATACGAGGAGATCCGTGGGGTGCTGAATGTTTTCTTGGAGAATGTGATTAGGGATGCGGTGACCTACACCGAGCACGGCAAGCGTAAGACGGTCACTGCCATTGATGTGGTGTCTGCTCTGAAACGCCAGGGCCGCACTCTCTATGGCTTCGGCGGTTGAATAATTCGTCCCTTCATCCAATCGACAAAACAAAGGCTCTTTTAAGAGCCACTCACCATTTCACCCCGGGAAGCAGTGGTTTATCTCCAGACTCGGGTAGAACTGAATACCATCAGTTTCCACATCGAGTCTGTAAATTCGCACCGCATGTTCAGACTTAGTGGTTTACGGAGGTGATTTAAATTAGTTCGAAATTAAGTTGGTAGGTACAAAATAGTGCTGCATTCACAATTGCAAGGGAGTATTTACCTCGGTTCCAGCTTGCTGTTAAATTGGCGGGCAATTTGAAATTGAACCAGTAGCCAACCACACGACAGTGTGCCTGCCCTCACTGGTTGTCTGAGCTCCGCCCGCCGCTCACAAATCTCTGTATATGGTCACAAATAATATTTTCCCCGCCGGCCTCAGACCTGAAACTGGCGGCCAGTTGCTGACTGAGCTGCTGCCAATCGCAGCGCGGGAACGACATGTTTGCATCTGTAATACAGCCAATCTCACGCTGTGGGCCGGCCCTTCATCAAGGCTTTAAAAGTCGGCTCCAGAGCCGGCTCCGTCATTCCAGTGCCTCTATTTCAGGCTGTAATACAAGTGTTGAAGCACAATGGCCCGGACCAAGCAGACAGCGCGCAAATCGACCGGAGGGAAAGCTCCTCGCAAACAACTGGCGACCAAAGCGGCGCGGAAGAGCGCTCCAGCCACGGGCGGAGTGAAGAAACCTCACCGCTACCGGCCCGGCACCGTGGCTTTGCGGGAGATCCGGCGCTACCAGAAATCCACCGAGCTGCTCATCCGTAAACTGCCCTTCCAGCGCCTGGTGCGTGAGATCGCTCAGGACTTCAAGACAGACCTGCGCTTCCAGAGCTCGGCCGTCATGGCCCTGCAGGAGGCCAGCGAGGCTTACCTGGTGGGGCTCTTTGAGGACACCAACCTGTGCGCCATCCACGCCAAGCGAGTCACCATCATGCCCAAAGACATCCAGCTGGCCCGCCGCATCCGTGGGGAGCGCGCTTAAACTCGGAACCAAGGACAACAAAAGGCTCTTTTAAGAGCCACCAACCCGGCTGTGGAAAGAGCTGTGTCCTCCTGTTCATTGTCCTCTTACATTACGGTCCCGGCATTTCTTACCACAACTGGCACCGCAGTCACAGCTGCCGAGCGGAGTCTGACCCCACGGGCTCCAGTGTCCCGGACGGACCCGGTTACCATGTGAATCCCCTTGTGACGCGTTCTCGTCTCCCCAAGAACAAACTCCTTTATTGATCAGTTCCCCCGCGTCACACGTCATTATTCGGCCCTTCCACAGACACCGTGAGTTGTCCTGAATTAATGTCTGGGTCACTGGGTTGTTTTATCCTTCACATGCTGTACCCAGCTGTACATTGTATCTTTACAGTGGCGGCCCGGGCTATCAGCGGGACTTTATTTAGCAACGTTCCACGCTCGCTATTACTGAGCGGAATCTCACGCCGCTGATCCAATGTCTCGGGTAGATCTGTTTATGTTGTAAATCTCATAGCGACTATGTGTACACGACCCGAGAAAACCGCGCCCGCTGTTTGCTCTTCGCCTCCTTTGTGAAGTACGCTGCTTTCACCGACAACAAATGTCTGTAGTACGCACAGAAATGGCGCGAAAAACAACTGTCGGCCTTGCAGTAAACCAGAATTGTTCTGGTTTATTTTCTATATCCTTACCTAGGAGAGTGAGCACGTCATATACCTTCCTCACCAGTGTATTCCACAGGGCTGCATCCTATGTCAAACCCCAATGTCTGTTCTTCAACATTCCTTGTAATCCCTCTGCTATGTCCAGCCCCCCTACACCTCAATACTCCTCCAGGAAGGTCGTGAGGCTCTCTGGTTTACCCTGAACACAGACCCAATTAGTTTTCTCTATTATCCGCCTTATCCAGTCCCTCCCGACCACCCTTTGAGACACCTCACACGTCCAACTCTTGAATAACTTGCAATTTCAAGGACCACATTGGCTCATCTAAATTATGTTTTATTTTTAATTGTCTACTGTATATTGTGTTGTTACTTGTGGGCAAAGCACCAAGGCAAATTACTTGTATGTATACATAATACTTGGCTAATAAAATGTATTAAATTCAACCTTTACCATGAACGTCCAGTCCATTTACACCTCCATCGCCCACCAAGAAAGGATCCGCTTGTCCTCCCACTGCAGGTGACATGCTCAGTAGCATGACGTTTTCCCCGAATTGACGATGAAGCCACGAGATACTTGCGTGGTCCCATGACTGTTGCTGAGGTCCAAGCAGCCATCACATCGCTGCAAAGCAGAAAGTCACCCGGTCCCGACGGCTTCACTGTAGAATATTACAAAGCTTTCTCTGCTCTCCTCGCACCAGTCCTGAGAGATATGTACAATGAGGCGTTTTTACATCGTCGCCTACCGCCCACCTTGTCGTGGCTACTATCTCCCTAATTCTTAAAAAGGAGAAAGATCCCCTCCTTTGTAGTAGCTATAGACCAATTTCACTCCTGAATTTGGACCTCAAAATCCTCTCTAAAGCCCTTGCGCTCCGTCTTCAACGAGTGATGCCCTCTATTATCTCGTTATTCATACCAGGCTGACAGTCTTCCCACAATACTAGGCATCACCTTAACATCATCCATTCACCGAGTAGTGAGACCCCAGAGATAGTGGTCTCCCTCGACGCCGAAAAAGCTTTCGACAGGGTCGAGTTGAGGTACCTATATGAGGCGATGGACAGGTTCGCCCTCGGTAACAGTTTTATTCTTTGGGTCAGTCTATTATACTCGTCCCTGGTGGCCTCAGTACAAACAAACGGCACACGGTCGCCCCACTTCCCCCTTCAGAGCGGTACCAGGCAGGGTTGCCCGTTATCACCACTCCTGTTTGCTGTTGCGATAGAACCCTTGGTGGTCTGGTTACGCTCAGAGAAGGTTTAAAGGTATTACACGGTTCGACACAACTCATTAAGTCTCATTGTATGCGGATGACCTGCTGCTGTATATCTCGAACCCAGTCAGCTCTCTCCCTGTGATTATGAATATTTTAGAACGGTTTGGTGCGTATTCTGGTTATAAACTTAACTACCAAAAGAGTGAGCTATTACCGATTAACTCAATGGCTAAGCAGCTCCCTCGCTCTTTAACCTCATTCAAATGGGCAGAGGACGGGTTTCGCTACCTCGGCGTCTTTATCACAACACCCTTATCTGATATGTTTAAGAGGGAACTGCAGATGCTGGAGAATCGAAGGTTACACAGAAAAGCTGGAGAAACTCAGCGGGTGCAGCAGCATCTATGGAGCGAAGGAAATAGGCAACGTTTCCGGCCGAAACCCTTCTTCAGACGGAGGGTTTCGGCCCGAAACGTTGCCTATTTCCTTCGCTCCATAGATGCTGCTGCACCCGCTGAGTTTCTCCAGCTTTTCTGTGTACCCTTATCTGATATGTTCCGCACAAAGTTTCTGCCTCTGGTTGAGAAAGCTGAAAGAGATTTTGACCGCTGGTCAGTTTTACCGCTATCCCTCGTGGGCCGGATACATCTGGTCAAGATGGTCGTCCTACCCAAATTCCTGTATCTTTTCCAGCACGTCCCTATACTTATCACTAAATCTTTTTTTGATAAATTAGAAAGGACAATATCTAAATTTTTATGGGGTAGCAAACCGGCTAGAATCCGAAAGGCGATACTGCAGTCTCCTAAGAGTGACGGCGGTTAGGCACTTCCTGACTTTAGGCGATACTATTGGGCAGCTAACTTGCAAAAACTCCTGTATTGGATGAATGATGATTGCGACCACCTACCGACCTGGGTACACATGGAAAAGGCGAGTTCACATCTCCCGTTGCGGTCTGTCCTATGCTCCCAACTCCCCCTTCCTATAACATCTGCGGGTGCAGGCCCAATTGCGTCCCTCTCGCTCAAGGTATGGAGTCAACTCAGGAAAAACTTTGGTTTACATGGCCCTTCCATCTTGACCCCACTGCTTAAAAACCACATCTTTAAACCTTCAAGTACAGACCACGCATTCAAAACCTGGCATAGCAACGGTATCAGTAGTATCAAAAACCTATACAAGGATGGCATCTTTTCGTCGTTTGCAGAGCTCTCGTCCAACTATGGCCTCCCAAACTCCCACCTTTTTTGTTTTTTTCAGATTAGGGATTTTGTGAAGAAGACATTCCCCTATTTCCCAAATCGCCCCCCTGAAACCCTGACCGATACCATCTTAGCTCCAAATCCCAACCGGAAAAAATGCATCTCTGTTTTGTATAACTTGTTAGGGTCGGTTATATTGAAACCTCATACCTCATTAAAAGCTGCGTGGGAGGGTGAGCTAAATACGAAACTAACAGACAAGCAATGGAACTCTGCCTTGGATTTGATCCATTCTTCCTCCATATGTGCCCGTCATGGCCTAATCCAATGCAAAGTCCTTCACAAAGTCCACTACACAAATGCATGATTACCTACAATTTACCCCGCTGTTGGGGACACCAGCAACAGATGTAATCAATCTCCTGCCAACTATAGCCATGTGTTTTGGTCTTGCCCTAAGCTAGCTGCCTTTTGGAGGAGTGCTTTCGCCTTAATAAGCAGAGCCTACGGCCAGACTATTCCTCCAAACCCACTGTCAGCCATTTTCGGTACCCCTCCCAACACCAACCTCTCTGTTGCGGTGAAACGGGTCCTAGCTTTTACAACCTTGTTAGTCCGGAGACTGATCTTGCTTAACTGGAGGCTCACCTGTCCCCCGACACACGCCCGCTGGATTAAGGAGGTGCTTTACAATTTAAAGCTTGAAAAACTTCAAAGGCTCTGCCAAGACATTCCTAGATACATGGAACCCTTTCTTGGAACTTGTTAACTATCTCAACTTGTCCCCGGACTCGGAAGGGGACTGAGTGCTCTCCACCATTGTTCTGCTCTACTGCAGCTGCTCTCCCCTTAACCCCCCCCTCCCCACACTTATTTATTTAATTACTTACTTATTTACTGTTATTAGTAACCCCCCCCCCTTTTATTTATTTAGTTAATTTTTAAAGTACTTTTTGTTTTGTTTATCTTACCACATTTGTGTGTATGTGTATGTATGTGAGTGTTATTTGTCCCCTTGGTTCTGACCTGATTCGGGTGGGTTGAAGGTGGGTAAGGGTAAGTAAGGGCATTGAGGGTTACATACATACCGTTGCACAATTATGCCTTGACAACTATGCCAGTTTGTTATCATTGTATGTATGCAAATTGTTGTGAAATTCAAATAAAAAGATTTAAATGGCGGCGCACACAGTTGCAGCGGCTCGATGGCCTCCCGGTATGTGTACGTGTTGTTTTGTGCTTTGTGTACTTACTGTCGGGCGAACAACGCCTACGGCCGGCAGGACCTTCTTAGGATCGGAGCCGGTCGCGAATGGGAGGTTACCGCCGAGTTTGTCCGCTCATATGAGATCCCGGCGGACATAGCAAGGAGCCCCGACTCTCCGTGGATCACCATCCCCGCGGGGAGGAGGCGAAGACGGCGCAGAGACAGAAGGCAAAAGCGAGGCGGCAGGGCCGGGCGCTAGCGAGGCTACAGAGGCAGCCACTGAAACCACCGCTTCCCAGCCTGTTCCTAACGAACGCCAGATCCCTCGCTAACAAGATGGATGAACTGAGGCTACAGACTGCAGCTAACAACGTCGTGAAGGACAGCAGTATCCTGTTGATCACGGAGACCTGGCTTCATTCTCTCATCCCGGACTCTGCTATCGAGCTAGCAGGCTACACAGCACAGCGTCATGATAGGACAAGAGACTCTGGTAAGAGCAGAGGTGGAGGGCTCTGTGTGTACGTGAACAACACCTGGTGTACAAACACAGTGATTGTGGACAGTCACTGCTCCCCGAACCTGGAGTATGTGACTGTTAAATGCAGGCCCATTTACCTCCCTAGAGAGTTTACTGTTGTCATGATAACTGCTGTGTACATACCACCGGATGCTAATGCTAACTCGGCTATCGGTCATTTGTATGGTAGCATTAGCAGTCAACAGAGTATATATCCTGACGGTGTTCACATCAAAGCAGGGGACTTTAATCACGCGGACTTGAAGAAAATGCTGCCCAAATTCTACCAGCACGTTAAATGTGCTACAAGAGGAGCTAACACCCTGGACAAGGTCTACTCCAACATCAAGCTGGGCTACAGGGCTAGACCACTACCACACCTGGGCCAGTCTGACCATATGTCCCTGCTCTTAATTCCTGCATATGGCCCCCTCAGGAAAACCGCTCCTACTATTACAAAGACCATCACAACCTGGCCTGATGGTGCTTCTCAGCAGCTGCAGGACTGTTTCGACAGGACCAACTGGGAGGTGTTTGAACACCGGGACCTGGAGGTGTTCACAGACAGTGTACTGTGTTACATTAAAAACTGCATGGACACGGTCACAGTGGACAAACGCATCCGGGTCTACCCCAACCAGAAGCCCTGGATGACCCGGGAGGTCCAGCGGCTGTTGAAAGAGAGGAACACCGCTTTTAGGTTTGGCAACAGGGCTTTATACAGCACGGCCCGAGCTAACCTGAAGAGAGGCATCAGAGAGGCCAAATCAAACTACAGGAGGAAGATAGAGGACCACCTAGACAGTAATAACAGCAGGCAAGTTTGGCAGGGGATCCAGTATCTCACCAACTATAAGACCAACCTTGGAGCTGTTGAAGGTGACGCCTCGCTGGCAGAGGAGCTGAACCACTTCTTTGCTCGCTTTGAAGTGGAGCCACCCGAGACAGCCACATCACAGCACATGGTCCACAGCAGCCTAACCCTCAAGATAGAGGAGCATGAGGTGAGGCGCACGCTGCGGGCCATCAATCCAAAGAAGGCTCCTGGACCTGACGGCGTCTCTGGACGCGTGTTGAAGGACTGCGCAGACCAGCTGGCTGGAGTCTGGACGAGGATTTTTAACCAGTCTCTGGCACAGTCCACTGTTCCACCCTGTCTGAAGTCCTCCACCATAGTCCCCTTGCCCAAATAAAGCAACATCTCCAGCCTCAACGACTTGCACTCACACCAGTGGTGATGAAGTGTTTTGAAAAACTGGTCCGGGGTCATATCACATCACTCCTGCCCCGAAGCTTTGACCCCCACCAGTTTGCGTACAGAGCAAATAGATCTACAGAGGACGCTGTAGACACAGCTCTCCATGCTGCACTGTCTCACCTGGAGCAGCGGGGGAGCTACGTGCGGATGCTCTTTGTGGACTACAGCTCTGCTTTTAATACCATCCTTCCCCACAAACTGGGGGACTTGGGACTTCCACACTCCACCTGTACGTGGATAAATAGCTTCCTGTCGGGTCGCAGCCAGAGAGTCAGAGTGGGCCATCATACATCCACGGCCCTCAGCCTCAGTACCGGCTCTCCACAGGGCTGCGTACTGAGCCCCCTGCTCTACACACATGACTGCACCCCCGCCCACCACAGCAACACCATTGTCAAATTTGCGGATGACACTACGGTGGTGGGACTCATCTCCGGGGGGGACGAGTACGCCTACCAGGATGAAGTGGAGCAGCTGACAGTGTGGTGTGAAGAAAATAACCTGCTCCTCAACACCTTAAAGACAAAGGAAGTAATAATAGACTTCAGGAAGAATAAAACGGACATGGTACCATTGACTATCAGAGGGGACTGTGTAGAGAGGGTGGCGGATTTCCGCTTCCTGGGAATCCATATTGAGGAGGACCTGACGTGGAGCGTGAACACCACTGCGCTGCTGAAAAAGGTCCAGCAGAGACTGCACTTCCTGAGGGTGCTCAGGAAGAATAACATCACTCAGAGACTGCTGCTGTCCTTTTATCGGTGCTCTATTGAGAGCATACCAACTTACTGTGTATGCGTGTGGTACACCAGCTGCACAGCGGCTCAGAGGAAAGCGCTCCAGAGGGCCATTGACAACGCCCAGAGGATTGTCGGCTGCCCTCTCCTTACCTTGGAGGACTTACACAGTTCCCGCTGCACCAAAAAATCCCAGAGCATCATAAAGGACATTTCCCACCCCGGACACTCCCTGTTTGAACTGTTGCCGTCAGGCAGACGGTACAGATCTACAAGGACAAAGACGAACAGACTAAAAAACAGTTTTTACCCCACTGCTATAAAAGCCCTAAATGTAGCCGCCAAGGAACGCAGGGGCGATACATACTAAGGGACTGTGGTAACTGTGAAATCGACAGAAGGATGGAGGGCTGGGTGTTTATGCGTGCTATTTTCATGATATTTATTTAGTTGTTTATCTTTTAATATTTTACCTTGTATGTATCGTTAGCTTTTAGAAATGTTTGAATGGTGCACTGACTGGCTGACATTTTTAAATTTTGTTGTACATGGTTCATGTTACAATGACAATAAAGAAACTATTCTATTTCTATTCTAAATCAGAAAGGCCTTACAGTTCTTCTTTGAACAGAGGCCCAATCAGTTCCCCTCCATGAACAACCTTGTCTGATAGGCAGAAGCTGTCCTCCCCTCAATAATCTCTATTTTGGCTCCTCATGTTCTTCAGGTTAAACATGTAGCCATGTTTGCATGGACCCAAGCTATTCCGCCTTTTTGTTGGTTATGTCAAACAATTCTTGTTCCATATGTGCACTGGCACCATGCCCCAAATGCATCCCTGCCGCATCGGGACTGTCCCATGCACCCGTGCAGAAACCATTGATTCCATTAACTTTACCATTTACCCTGCCCTCTTTCACGTGGCCGACCTCTGACCCCTCCCCCCCTTCTTGATCTCTCTGTCTCCCTCAAAGGGGACAGGCAATAGACTGGCATCTACTGCAAACCTACTGACTTCCAATGTTATCTGTACACCTCCTTCCATCCTGCCCCTATATCCTTTGTGTCCTGTAGTTCTGCACTCACTTCCCTGCCGCCAGATAGAACAGTGATCTCCTGATTCTCATCTTTCAGCCCACCAGCCTCTACAAACAACACAACATCCTCTGACATTTCCGCTACCGTCACTTTGATCCCACTACCGGTCACAGCTTCCCATCTTCCTCCCTTTCTGCCTTTAACAGACCACACCCTCTGCAACTCCTTGTTTCATCATCCCTTCCCACCCAAACCATCCCTTCTCCAGCTACTTTCCTCTGCAACCGCAGGAGATGTAACACCTGTGCCTCGACCTCTCCCCTCACATTTACCCAAGGATCTCAGCTGTCCTTAACATGAGACAAAGATTCATGTGCACCTCCTTTAACCACCTCTGTTGTATTTGGTGTTCCTGCTGTCGGGTCTGTATGGCGAGACCAGGTGTAGACTCAGTGTCCGTTTCACTGAAGATTTGCGCTCAATCCACCAAGGCCTGGAGTTCCCCAGCCTGTCTGAATGACTACCGTCCGGTGGCCCTCACCTCGGTAGCCATGAAATGCTTTGAGAGGCTGGTGAGAAAACACATCTGTGCCTTCCTCCCTCGCAACATGGACCCGTTACAGTTTGCATACTGTCCGAACAGATCCACGGACGATGCGGTCTCCCAGGTTTGGCACACCACTCTCTCTCATCTTGACAGCCAGAAAGGGGGCTACGTGAGGATGCTGTTCAGTTCAGCCTTCAAAACGATAGTCCCCACCAGACTGGCTGAGAAGCCCTGGACTTTCCCACCGCCAGGCCCCAGATAGTCAAGATGGGAGGGAATACATCAAAGTCCCTCACCCTGACCACAGGATCACCCCAGGGTTGCATCCTCAGCCCCCTATTGTACTCCCTGTACACACATGACTGTGCGGCTAGGTTCAGCTCCAATTCAATAATCAAGTTTGCTGATGACACTGTGGTGGTGGGCCCGATCTCAGACAACCATGAGAAGGTCTACCGGGAGGGGGTGGCTGATCTGGCACTCTGGTGCCAGGACAACAGCCTCCTCTTGAACATCAAAAAAACTAAGGAGCAGATCGTGGACTAGGAGTGCACATCATCCGAGGACGTACACACCATTGTGGATAAATGGGGATACTGTGGATAGGGTGAGCTGTTTTAAATATCTGTAAGTCCACATCTCTGAGGATATGATATGGACATCACATGCCGCAGCATTCGTGGCTAAGGCAAGACAGCGCCTTTACCACCTCATGCAAATGAAGAAATTCAGAGTATCTCCGAGGATCCTCCAGTGCTTCTACTCAGCGGCTGTGGAAAGCATCTTGTCCGGAAATATTACAATCTGGTTTGGGAATTGCTCTGCCCAGGACAAGAAGGCTCTGCAGAGAGTAGTGCGTTCGGTCGAACGCACTATGGGAACTACACTCGCCCCCTCTGCAGGAATTATACATCAGGAGGTGCAACTCCAGAGCCAATAATATCATGGGCGACCCCTTCCATCCCTGCAACGGACTGTCCCAGCTGCTACGGTCAGGCAAACGCCTCCGTTGCCATGCTGTGAGAACGGAGAGGTTGAGAAGGAGTTTCTTCCCAGAGGCCATTCGGACTGTAAACTCCAATCTCACCAGGGACTAACTTTTACTGTACCACTCTACTTTTTTTTTAAATTGCTGTTTTTTCCCTTTTTCCTTCCGCCCACAATATTTAATATGTAAAAGAATATGTGATTCTGTTCCATTCTGTTTGTAGTTTGTTTGGTTGTTTCTTTGTTTGGCTTTTTGCACAAAGTCCGCGAGCATTGCCACATTTCATTTCACTGCACATCTCGTATGTGTATGTGACGAATAGACTTGACCATTTTAACTCCCCCTCCAATTCCCATACTGACCTTTCTGTGCTGGGCCTCCTCTATTGCCACACACAAACTGGAGGAACAGTACTTTATATTCTGCTTGGGCAGCCTACAACCTGATGGTATGAACATTGAATTTTACTTCGGAGTTACGTGTGTGAAGAAGGCCGTCCAGGCGCATGCACGTCATCTCGTCCTCCAAACGATGAGTGAAGGAAAACCTGAACGCAAGTATTTTCTACTTTTACTTTCAGGCTCCTTTTCTTCGGAGACTGCGTGTGGAGACACAGGCAAGTCTTATGTATGGAGAAAGGTGGGAGGAAGAATAGTAAGCGCACCGCAGTAAGCACTCTATAAGACAAAGTGTCTGAGAGTAGCGGGCGCCCGACCAAAAAGTCGATTGTAAAGAAATAACTATTTTACACGGCAGGGGAAAAGTCCCGTTGAAACTCCCATAGGGAGCAAGGCTATAAAGAAATAACAGGCGTGGAAGACTCTGAGGAGTCTGAACTATAGAATTTATAAACTGGAATTCCTCATGGGTAAAACAAACTCCAGAAGGAGTATAAAAGACGCGGGCTTAAAGAGCAACCGCATGGAACACCCAGAAGAGGTTCTGGGAAACGTTGGCCCAGATTTGAGCCAGCGACCGAAATGCCTGATGATAAAGATGAATATATGGGCTGACCTGACAGGGAGGCAGCACCAGAAATGTCTGAAAGACAATACAGGCGTTGGTCTACAGGAGACCCAGAATATGGAGCAGCACCCAAAAGTGGGCTGCCAATATACAGCTCAATGCAAGAGCTTGATGTACCTCAAAGAGGGACAAAAAAAATGTTGGCCTATAATAGAGCCATCACATGAAATACCTGATGATGAATATCCAGGTGAAACCCATTATGAGGAGGAATATCCAGAATACTCTGATAATGAACCAGTTGAGGGCCAGAACCCAATGCAAAAAAGAAAAATGCCAGTGCTGGCCCAAACGTTCTATAGTCCCAGACACAAGGGACAACCTCTTCCAGAGGAAATAGCAGAATATAAATTACCTGCTTTCCCATCAATCAGAAGATACAACAATGGATGAAGTTATGAACAAATATGAAATCCCGCAGAACTGTGCTCTGCTAGGAGTGCTAGCTGTTAACAAAGAAGTGTGGAAGTATATGGGCATTGCAGTAAAAGCTCAAGAAATGAGATTACAGCGGGTATTAAGATTGATTGGGTCAAATATTACGGCATTTGCCAAAGATCTGGAAGAAGGAAATGTGACAATGGCACAACAGGATGTAATGGGAATGATGTGTAATGCACATTTTGAAATAAACTGTATTTGTAAAACTGTGATAAGACCTAACATACATCCTAAGTTTGCAGGGCTCTGTAAACCATCTAATATACAATTGCCAAATTTACTCTTTGGAGAAGAGCTTGCCAAAAAACTAAAGGTTCTCAACGAAGAATCAAAAACCATCGGGATGATGAAACCACCGATGTTTGGCAGCACAGCTAGAAGGCAATATCCATACCGAAGGGGATCTGGTGAAGGAACAAGTCGCTTGTACTCACATACAAGATATGGACATACGACCCCAGGACGTGGAGGTCATGGTATTTCCACAAGGGGCAATGTATAAAAAGTGACACCAGTAAACTCTGAGGTAGGTGGCTCTGGTTCTGAAAGAAACATATCAGATGTATCCTACTTACAAGTTGGGGGTAGGTTACAATTATTTTTAAAAGAATGGAAACTAATAACATCTGATGCATATATACTGTGCAGTATTATGGGGTTCAGAATTGAATTTTACCAGAATGAAAATCCCCCTACACAACATACTCCAAAAAGAATATAGTCCTTCTCTAAAGAAGAGATGAGTAGAATTCAAATAGAAATTGAGATTTTGAGTAAAAAATTGGTAATAGAGAAAACAACTTATCAAAACCATCAGTTTATATCTAGTATTTTCTCTAGAACAAAAAAGGATTGGGGTACTAGAATCATTTTGGACCTTACAAGTCTTAACTCTTTTGTGCAGTATAGACATTTCAAAATGGAGACTTGTACTAATGCTTTGCAATTAATTTCAACAGAATGCTATACGGCAAGCATTGATCTCCAAGATGCACATTATTCTGTTGTGGTGCATGTGCAACATCGCAGATATTTGAAATGTGTCTGGATGTCTCAAATGTGGCAGATTAAAGCCCCAGATCGTTTACAAAACTGTTGAAGTCAATTTTAGCATTGTTAAGAACTCAAGGCCATTTGATAATGGCTTATTAGGATGCCATTTCAATTGTGGGAGATACTGAAGCCATGGCTACAGCTTCAGTTTTAAAAAGTAAACCTCACATTTCAAAGAATGGGATTTGTCATTCATTCAGAGATATCCAGACTGATACCTAACAAAATAATTGATTACTTGGGGTTCACTATTAATTCGGAACACAAGACAGTGAGCTTACCCAAGGACAAAAAGTTGCAAGTGATTAAGGGTTGTAAGGAGTTAATTGCAGGCAAACAACCATCAATCGGGCAAGTAGCAAATCTAATTTACAAGTTAATCGCTTCATTTCCAGCTGTTCAGTTTGGACCACTGCATTATCAGACTGCTGCAGTGAGCAAAGATATCAGTATTGGGAAGACATGCTGGACGTTACGATAGGCCTATACAACTAACTAACACAGCAATTGAGGATATAAAATGGTGGATTAAAAATGTAGATTACTCTTACAGGAAAATTCTGATTGAATCACCAGCTACCATTTTATAAACAGATGCAAGTGCACTGGAATGGGGAGCTGCGGATGCCATCTCAAGCTGTGGAGATAGATGGAATGCAGAGGAAGAACCTTTGCTCGAGCCACATGGCATAAATTATCTTTAATTACTAAGTGTATTGCACAGGTTGAAAGCCCTTTGCCGAAAGGTACAACATTTGCATGTACAGGTTCAGATTGACAACACTACGGCAGTGGCACATGTCAATCACATGGGTGGAATCAAGACAGAAGCATGTGACAGATTGGCAAACATGATTCGGCACTGATTCATTGAGAAAGATATTGGCATTCTGCAAGTTACCTATTAGGTAAATTGAACATAATTGCAGATACCAGGTCAAGAAATTTCAATGACAACTCAGAATGGATGTTAAATCGTGATATTTTCCACAAAATTGTGAAAACATTTGGGAAACACCAAATGAGTAGATGAGTTCACGTTAAATTGGGGTGGAATGTTTTGGATGCATTTCCTCCCTTTTGTCTCATCAATAGGTGTCTACAGAAGATCATACAAGATTATGCTTCAGGATTGTTGGTGGTTCCAGATTGGCCCACACAAACATGGTATCCATTAGGGTTAAAAATGGTGACTGAACCCATTATGGATGTCCTTACACAAGAAAACCTACTTGTGCACCCTGTAACTGGTGAATTTCTTCCTTTACATGATCGTGTTGATTTATTGATGTGCAGATTCTAACAAGTACCTAGAAGCACTACATTTTCTTACACTAAGAAATGGGAACAGTTTCTTCAACACAACATTTTCTTACCACACTGCAGACGCTTCAGATGTTGTAGAAATTTGTCAAAATTACATTTTGATGATAATTTAAGCTATAGTGTGATCAACACAGCAAGGAATGCTTTGTCGGCATACTTTTCGAGACCATTGGAACATCAAGTTCTAGGATCACATCCTTTGACTTGTACATACATGAAGGGCATCTTTGATGCTACTTAGGGATTGGGATCCCATCTCAAATTTGTCGTTAGACAAAATTACGATAAAAGCAGTCATGTTAATGGCTTTGGTATCAGCTCAAAGAGTGCAAACATTACACAAGTTAAGGATAGACAAAATGGGAATGTAAACAGAGGAAATTACATTTTATGTCTATGACCTGCTAAAACAGAGCAGACCAGGAGTCTCGGGGTGTAAATTGATTTTCAGCTTATCCTGCAGATCAAAGACTTTGTGTAGTTACATATTTAAAATACTACATTGAGACTACCAAACATCTTACAGGTGTAGAAACTGGATTATTCATTAGCCATAAAGCCACACAAAAACTGACAATGCAAGCAATTTCAAGATGGCTGAAGAAGGTGCTATTGGATGCAGGAATTGATACTGATCAATTTAAAACTCATTCCACCAGGGCGGCGGCAACATTGGCTGCCAAGGATTTGGACATTCCGATAGACCATATCCTTGCGGCTGCAGGTTGTGCAAATGAAAGGATGTTGCACAAGTATTATCACAAAGAAATTGCAGACCCTGGTGTGTTTGGTGGTACTATTTTGAATTCAGTATTAAATGTCTCTAGAGATAAAAATGGGACACATAATGTTTTACCATAAAATAAACCATTAATTAATTAAACAAGTATGATGGTTTGTATGTTATTGACTGTTTTTCATTTATTGAGTCGAGCAAAATGCAGTGATACGCGGGAACCCAATCTACGGCCTGAAATCACAGAAGCTTTAAAACCTTCACGTAGTCACTCACGTGACTCCGAAGTAAAATAGTAAGATTAAATGAGAATTCACCAGTTTGAAGTTTGATCTTTATTTTATGAGGAGTTATGTCGAGGGACTACGTGCCCTCCGCTCCCACCCTAATAAGATCAAAGGTAAGTTAAATTTGTATCACGTACCTTACAATTGTGCTTCGGAGTAGATCATCTGTGATTTCACACCGCTGCTTTGAAGTTTGATGCGCCTGGACGGCCTTCTTCACGTAGTCCCTCGACGTAACTCCTCATAAAATAAAGATCAAACTTCAAACTGGTAAGTTCTCGTTTAACCTTACTATTCACAAGTTTTAGGTAACTAATCTACAAACAATTCCCAAACCCAACCCTTGTTTTTCACCCTCCCTCATCACAACCTCTATCAAAATCCGCACATCCACTGTCCTGATCACTCACCTTTATTTTTTTTTAAATATTTCAATAGTCAAACTATCTGCCCACCACCCATCCCCAACTGTATCTGCCTATCATTCAACAGGTCTTGTCCTGTTCCAGCTTTCTCCCCTCCCCACTCTAATCAGTCCAAATGCAGGTAGACCCTGTTTCTCAAAATCCCCTGCAGCAACTTCCCCAATATATGACCTGTGCCTAACAATGATGCAAGTATATCTCCCAGATGCACTGCAATTTTACCCTGGCTTCCCACAATGTCCTGGGATAGACCTGGTCGGGCCTCAGGGATTTATCCACCTTAGAAATACATAGAAAATATAAAACATTGGTGCAGGAGTAGGCCATTTGGCCCTTCAACCCAGCATCGCCATTCAATATGATCATGGCTGATCATCTAAAATCAGTACCCCATTCCTGCTTTCCCCCCTTATCCTTTGATTTATTTAGCATTAAGACCGAAATGTAACTCTCTTGGAAGCATACAGTGAATTGGCCTCCACTGCCTTCTGCGGCAGAGAATTCCACAGATTCAGGCTGATGGGAAGGATGACCATGGCTCAGGGCGGGGTGCTGCCGCCCAAGATGAATGTCTGGTGAGAGGAACAGTCCAATCAGAGTGTAGTCGTATACTAGTGAACAGGCGACACCAAGAGAAGCGCGGAAACCAACCGTCGGACCTCAAGAGTTTGAAAAAGTCCGCCAAAAATGTATTTCCTAATAATCTCCAAAAACATTTTAAACTCAGATCGTGCGTACCCCACTTCCCCCGTCACTTGTTCCCGATCCATTTACAATAGACAAGAGAGATTCTGGGAATTTAATCTAATATCTCCATTAACTGGAAACGAACGGAGCAAATGCGTCTCACGGATTATAACAGCGGGTGGGTTTCTGTGTAAATAACACAGCGTTAAATTAAGTCGGGTCAGCTCATAAAGTGTGGACGGATGCGAGATTACCGCGTCGTGGTTATGTGACTGAACTTGTTGTGATCTCAGTAAAAGGGGCATTCAGGGAACAATCCGGCCGCAGTTTGATAAACATAAACACAATTCAACATATTGTAGGTACACAAAATTGTTGGAGAAACTCAGCGGGTGCAGCAGCATGTATGGAGCGAAGGAAATAGGTGACGTTTCGGGCCGAAACCCTTCTTCAGCCCGAAACGTCACCTATTCCCCTCGCTCCATAGATGCTGCTGCACACGCTGAGTTTCTCCAGCATTTTTGTGCATCTTAGATTTCCCAGCATCTGCAGTTCCTTCTTCAACAATATTGTACCTATTTTTCCCAAAAGTCCCAATACAATTTTGCAGCATTTCGATGTCGAAATAAAGCTACAACTCTTTCAGTGAGATTGTGGGTGGCTCTTAAAAGAGCCTTTGGGTTTTCGGTTTAATGAGGATTGAGAATATTTACTTCGAACTGGTATACTTGGTCACCGCCTTTGTCCCTTCCGACACGGCGTGCTTGGCCAGCTCCCCGGGCAGCAGCAGGCGCACGGCGGTCTGGATCTCCCGGGAGCTGATGGTCGACCGCTTGTTGTAATGAGCCAAGCGGGAAGCCTCACCCGCGATGCGCTCGAAAATATCGTTGACGAACGAGTTCATGATGCTCATGGCCTTGGAGGAGATGCCGGTGTCGGGGTGAACCTGCTTCATCACTTTGTAGATGTAGATGCCGTAACTCTCCTTCCTCGACCTCCTGCGCTTCTTACCCGCCTTGCCTGCAGGTTTGGACACGGCTTTCTTGGCGCCCTTCTTGGCCACTGCCACTTTCACTTTCGGTGCGTCAGGCATTTCGTCTGTCGGCTTTGGAAACACAAATGTAGGGAACTCAACCCGAGCGCGGATTAAATAGGCTGCACCACCGCCCTATGCTAATGAGGGATTGGGGAAAGCGAACATTGTCATTGGTTGGTGTCAATCAACCCTTTGCTTGGACCTTGAAGTAACCAATCACAGTGCTTCGCTTCCACCAATCACAGAGCGCGCCCACTGCCCCGTGTCCGGTAACACGTTGACAGGACGGGGAGGCGGAGTTGGGCGGAGCCGCTGCTGTCAATCATTTTTTTTAATTTCAAAATAGACTTTATTAAGGTAATAAATATATAAGATATTCTCTACTTTTGACTTAAAAAGTGCTTACTACCAAATTCGGGGTGATAGGGTTGAGAGGAAAAGATAGATCAGTCATGATTGAATGGCAGAGTAGATGATGGGCCGGATGGCCTTATTCTGCTCATTATGACGCACGTGTGTTCTGGATTTAATGCAGGTTTCATCTAACCCAGTCAGAGACTCAGGCACAAAGACTGAAGGCTTAACCTGCAGTCAGGTACAAGGTAGAGGTAGAGAGATGGCGACAGAAAAGATCAGAGACGGAGTGATACAGAGTGAGGTCACTCACCCACAGGATCAGCCCAAGGTCATGGAACGCGGAAATGTTTATGATGTAACCTTGATATTTACGATGTAAAGAATTGGAGGTAAATGTGGGCGGCATAATTTGTGTGTTTACAGATTATGTGAGAATGTGTGGTTTTGTAGAGTGCGAGGAGGATTACCAAATGCAACAACAGAATATAGATCAGCAGGAATGTCAGGCAGTGGAATAGCAGATGGAATTTAATCCTGACACATCTGATGTGATGTAATTTGGAAGGTTTAATAGTGTTGGATGTACCGACTAAATGGTTGGGCCTCAGGGAGAGTCAATAAACAGAGTGATTATGGGGCAAATCTTTCCTGAAAGTGGCAATACATGTCACATGTTGTGACAATTGGCAGTCATGTTATAACTTAATTTAACATTAGCTAACCCATTTTTGTAGGATTGGGCCCTCAATTACTAACTGTCTATATTAATCACCTGCAGGAGAGGGCAGAGTATAATGCTCCCGTCCCACTTAAGAAACCTGAACGGAAACCTCTGGAGACTTTGCGCCCCACCCAAGGTTTCCGTGCAGTTCCCGGAGGTTGCAGGTGGTTGCCGGAGGTTGCAGGTAGGGAGACTGGCAAAACCCTCCGGGAACCGCACGGAAACCTTGGGTGGGGTGCAAAGTCTCCAGAGGTTTCCGTTCAGGTTTCCGTTCAGGTTTCCTAAGTGGGACAGGGGCATAAGGATGCATCTTGGCTGGGGGTAAAGTACAGAGGGAAGGTATTCTTGTGTACTCATTGCACAGGGCAGGTGCAGCAAGTGGTGTGGGAGGGAAATGGCACTTTGGCATTTACAGCAAGAGGGTTCAAGTTTAGAAATAGGGAAGTATTACAGTTGTGCAGGGATATGGTGAGTACTGGACACAGTTCTGCACCTGTACTGAAGAATGGATACACTGGGATGCAGGGTCAATTGAAAAGTGATACTTCCTGGAGGAGAGGGTTGTTATATAACAAGGAGTGAGAGAATTAAGGTCAGAATCTTTGAGGTTAGAAAAATAAAGGGTGAATTTACTGAAAAATAAGATCCTTCAAGGTCGTGACAGGGTAGAGGTGGAGTTGCTTCCACTAGTGCGTGAATTTGTGTAATAAGGATTCACTCTGGACAAACACTGGCACTGTATTCCAAATACACTGAGTGCCAGAGCACAACACTGGCCAGTGAGGATATTGACCAGTACAACATCCAGCTCGTAAAGACAAGGACAGAGATTGCACACAACACAATACAGATGGCCCGCAAGGGATGGGCAACATTGTGGTGCCAGTGACGCAAGATAGATCCTGACCTCACCTGCTGTCTGTATCAAGCTGGCATGTTCTATTTGTGACAGCATGGGTTTCCTCCTGGTGTTCCAGCTTCCTCCCTCGTCACAAGAACGTGTTTGTTTGTTGGTTGTCATTGGCCTCTGTAAATTCTCCCTTAAATTGTGTGCAGGGAGTGGATGAGAAGGTGTTGCACTTGAGAAATATGGCAGATTGATGATAACGTTGTACGATGGGGAGAATGCCCATTTCCATACTGTATTGTTCAATTAATTCATTGTAATCGACCAAGGGACATGAACAGCACTGTACTATAAGAGCACAAACCTTTACAATGGCCAGTGCTGTACTGTAAGGGCAGAAACCTTCACAACAGCCGACACTGCACTGTGAAGACACGGACTATTACATGCCTGGAAGCAAGGACCAGCCTTTGGATACAATCGCCACCATCTCCATCTCTCCAAATCAGTCTACAAGCAACAAGAGAAGCCATTGAGATCGCCGCTCATTCTTCTAAGCCCCAACTGATACAGAGAGATTCCACTTCCGTTTAGTCCCTAACATCAGGCTTCAATATAAAGATGAAAAAAAAAACCTGCAAATGCAGGAACATCTGATATAAAGACAGACGGTTGGAATCCTCAATGTCTTTGGAGGAAACGGAGCCGTGACTTGGAGCTGAAACTCCATCTCTCCCCGGTAATTTATTCCTAATTCTCCTGTTTCAATTCATTGTAGAATTCCCCATTGGCGGAGGACGTAGCTCTCAGGAAAACATCAAGAACAGGATGAGGGCCCTTCAAGCCTGCCCCATCATTCATCAAGACCACAGCGGATCTTCTACCGCAGCACCATATTTCTGCAATGGCCCCGTCTCCCTCGGTTCCTCCAACGCACAAAAATTCATCCACATTTCCCCACAATCCTGCAGTAAGGTATCGCTGCTCCTCCCTCAACTATCTAGTAGTAACGTCCATCATCCTATTAACTTGCTGCACCTCCAAGCTGCCTTTCAGTGATCAGTGTACAAGGACACCCAGATCCCAGAGAACATCCAAGGTACCCCATCTCTCCCAGTTTATTAAAAACAGCCAGCCTTGTCCATCAAAGTGAATCAGAGCATTGTTCCAAATGATATTCTATCGATCACTCTGGCATCCTGTCTGTATCTCCCCACCGCTGAATTCTCTTCACATCCTCCTCGCCGCTGACAATCCCATCCACCCTCAATTCCCTTCATCTGTTGACAAAGCCTCCACACTGATGCTGGATAATTCCAAAGGATCAGTGCACTCGTGGTGAGGAATGCCCTCTAGTTTTAGACTCCCCTACCCCAGGTTAAAGACTGTGAGCATTTAGCTAATCTACACCCATTGTGATTTTGTTTATCTCTTTCAGGCCACCCCTCAAGCTCCAAAACTACAGTGAAAAAAGTCCTAACTCATCCTGCTCCTGCCTATAACAAATCTTATAGAACTATCAGGGCTCGAAATGAACAGTTGCCCGATTGCCAATGGCCACCTACAGTTTCCCACCGGACAAATTAAAAGCCGTGTCATTTTACGCGGCTTGGCCCCCCTCTCTATCTCTCTATCTCTGACACTCTCCGTCTCCGCACGCCATCCGTGTCCGGGCCGTCGAGTCTCTGCTATCCGGCCACTCCGCATCCACCGGCATGGCTGGCCACCATGCACATCATGCGCACTGCCACGGCCTGCACATCCTCGGCTGCCCTGCACATGCGCATTGCCACGGACTGCACACCCTCCCCCTTCACACCACCCTCCCCATCCTCACCGCGACCGCTGAAACCCAACGCAGAATCACTTCCTTTAGCTGGAGTATCTCTTGCTTCTTGGTTTCCTGGTTCTCCAAAAATATTCCAAATGGAATTTAAACTGGTGGTGGTGGAGGGTGGACTTAAGCAAAAAAGGGTTCTTGGGGGAAAAAAAAAGAGCTACCTTAAATTTCCCACCACTGGCTTCCAATCCAGGACATCAGAGATGTCTCTTCTATACCCCATAACTCTGCTCTCACTCACCATCCCGCCATTCGTAAAAAGGGCAGAGTCCCCCTTGTCCTCATCTTCCACACTACCAGCCGTCACATACAACAGATAATCCTCCAACATTTTCACGATCTACAACGGGATCCCACAACTGGCCACATCCTCCTATCCTCTCCCCTTTCAGCTTTCCGCAGAGACCGCTCCCTCCGTAACTACCTGGCCAATTCTTTCCCACCCAAAGCACCCGCTCTCCTAGCAATTTCCCATGCAACAGCAGGAAATGCTACACTTGTTGCTTTACCTCCCACCTTGACTCCATCCAAGGACTAATCCAGTCTTTCCAGGAGAGGCAGAGGTTCATCTGCACCTCCTCCAACCTCATCTATTGCATCCGCTGCTCTAGGTGTCAGCTGTTCTACATCGGTGAGACCAAGCGTAGGCTTGGCGATCGCTTCGCCCAACACCTCCGTTCGGTTTGAAATAACCAACCTGATCTCCCGGTGGCTCAGCACTTCAACTCCCCCTCCCATTCCAAATCCGACCTTTCTGTCCTGGGCCTCCGCCATGGCCAGAGTGAGGGCCACCGTAAATTTGGAGGAGGAGCACCTCATATTTTGCTTGTGTAGTGTACACCCCAGTTGCATGAACGTTGACTTATCCAATTTCAGCCAGTCCTTGCTTTCTCCTTCTTTCCCCTCCGCTTCCCTGCTCTCCCACAGCCCACTGTCTCTACCTCTTCCTTTCTTCTTCCCGCCCCCCACACTCCCTGCACCCACTTCAGTCTGAAGAAGGGTCTCAACCCAAAACGTCACCCATTTCCTTCGCTCCATAGATGCTCTCAACCCAAAACGTCACCCTCAACTACCCTCTGTGGCAGAGAGTTCCAAAGATTCACCACTCTATGTGTGAAAAATGTTTTTCTCATCTCGGCCTTAAAGGATTTCCTCCTTATTCTTAAGCTGTGACCCACATTATACTGCATCTGCCATACATTTGCCCACTCGCCCAGCCTATCCAAGTCACCTTGCAGCCTCCTAGAATCCTCCTCACAGCTAACACTGCCCCCCAGCTTAGTGTCATCCGCAAACTTGGAGATGTTGCATTCAATTCCCTCGTCCGAATTATTAATATATATTGTAAATAGCTGGGGTCCCAGCTCTGAGCCCTAGCGGTACCCCACTAGTCACTGCCTGCCATTGCGAAAAGGACCCGTTTACTCCTGCACTTTGCTTCCTGCTTGCCAGACAGTTCTCTATCCACTACAATACTGAACCCCCAATACCGTGTGCTTTAAGTTTGTATACTAATCTCTTATGTGGGACCTTGTCGAAAGCCTTCTGAAAGTCCAGATACAACACATCCACTGGTTCTCCCCTATCCACTCTACTAGTTACATCCTTGAAAAATTCTATAAGATTCGTCAGACATGATTTACCTTTTGTAAATCCATGCTGACTTTGTCCAATGATTTCACCACTTTCCAAATGTGCTGCTATCCCATCTTTAATAACTGACTCTGGCAGTTTCCCCACTACCGATGTTAGACTAACTGGTCTGTAATTCCCCGTTTTCTTTCTCACTCCCTTTTTAAAAAGTGGGTTTACATTAGCTACCCTCCAATCCTCAGGAACTACTCCAGAATCTAAAGAGTTTTGAAAAATTATCACTAATGCATCCACTATTTCTGGAGCTACTTCCTTAAGTACTCTGGGATGCAGCCTATCTGGTCCTGGGGATTTATCGGCCTTTAATCCATTCAATTTACCCAACACCACTTCCCGACTTAACTGGATTTCACTCAGTTCCTCCATCTCCTTTGACCCGCGGTCCCCTGCTATTTCCGGCAGATTATTTATCTTCCTTATTGAAGACGGAACCAAAGTAGTTGTTCAATTGGTCCGCCATATCCTTGTTCCCCATGATCAATTCACCTGTTTCTGACTGCAAGGGACCCACATTTGTTTTAACTAATCTCTTTCACTTCACATATCTATAAAAACTTTTGCAGTCAGTTTTTATGTTCCATGTCTGTTTTCTTTCATAATCTATTTTCCCTTTCCTAATTAAGCCCTTTGTCCTCCTCTGCTGGTCTCTGAATTTCTCCCAGTCCTCTGGTAGGCTGCTTTTAATGGCTAATTTGTACGCTTCATCTTTTGCTTTGATACTATCCCTGATTTCCCTTGTTATCCACGGATGCACTACCTTCCCTGATTTATTATTTTGCCAAACTGGGATGAATAATTTTTGTAGTTCATCCATGCAGTTTTTAAATGCCTTCCAATTAATTTCCAGTCAATATTGGCCAATTCACGTCTCATAGCCTCAAAGTTACCTTTCTTTAAGTTCAGAACCATTGTTTCTGAATTAACAATGTCACTCTCCATCCTAATGACGAACTCAACCATATTATGGTCACTCTTGCCCAAGGGGGCACGCACAACAAGACTGCTAACTAACCCTTCCTCATTGCTCAATACCCAGTCTAGAATAGCCTGTTCTCTCGTTGGTTCCTCTACATGTTGGTTTAGAAAACTATCCCGCATACATTCAAAGAAATCCTCTTCCTCAGCACCACTGACAATTTGATTCACCCAATTTATAACTGTTTTACCTTTGTTGCACGCATTTCTAATTTCCTGTTTAATCTCATCTCCAACTTCACTACTACTGTTAGGTGGCCTGTACACAACACCCACTAGCGTTTTCTGCCCCTTAGTGTTTCGCAGCTCTACCATACCAATACCACATCCTCCAAGCTAATGTCCTTCCTTTCCATTGCGGTAATCTCCTCTCTAACCAGCAATGCTGCCCCACCTCCTTTTCCATTCTGTCTATCCCTCCTGAATATTGAATATCCCTGGATGTTCAGCTCCCAGCCTTGGTCACCCTGGAGCCATGTCTCCGTGATCCCAACCATATCATAATCAATAACAGCTATCAGCATATTCAACTCATCCACCTTATTACGAATGCTCCTTGCTTTGAGACACAAAGCCTTCAGGCTTGTTATTACAACGCTCTTACCCCTTATACAATTATGTTGAAAAGTGGCCCTTTTTGATTTTTGCCCTTGATTTGTCTGCCTGCCATTTTTACTTTTCACCTTGCTACCTATTGCTTCTACCCCCATTTACACCCCTCTGTCTCTCTGCTCACACATTTAAGAACCCCACCACCTGTTATTCTCTGTTTATTATTGTTTTCTTCTTTCCCCCCTACATGTTGGGTCTGAGTGCTTTCCTTCTCTGCCTCCTGCCTCACACACTGTCTACTAGCTTTCTCTATTTGAGTCCCTCCCCCCAACCGTTCTAGTTTAAAGTCTCCCCAGTAGCCTTTGCAAATCTCCCCGCAAGGATATTGGTCCCCCTCAGGTTCAAGTGCAACCCATCCTTTTTGTACAGGCACACCTTCCACAAAAGAGGTCCCAATGATCCAGAAATTTGAATTCCTGCCCTCTGCACCAGTCCTTCAACCACGCATTTATCCTCCACCTCGCTCCAATCCTACTCTCACTGTCGCGTGGCACAGGCAGTAATCCCGAGATTGTTACCCTTGCGGTCCTTCTCTTTAACTCTCCTCCTAACTCCCTAAATTCTCCTTTCAGGACTTCTTCTCTTTTTCTACCCATGTCATTGGTACCTATATGTACCATGACCTTGGGCGCCTCTGTCTCCCATTTCAGGATTTCTCCAGCATTTTCGTCTAGCTTAAATGTAGTTGCGTCTGGTTGGGTAACTATGGATGGGGAAGACTATTGCATGCTTTAATAGTGCGGGGGAAGTCCATGGAGCAGCCAGCATCTCTGGATAGAAGAAATTGGGTGATGTTTTGGGTAGAGACCCTTCTTTAGACTCCCTCTGGTTTTAGTGTTTTTAGTTTAATTTAAAGATACAGTGTGGGAACAGGCCCTTCGGCCCACCATGTCCACGCCGACCACCGATCACCCGTACACTAGTTCTATCGCACACATAAACAACTTAAGTCAAGAGTGATTTATTCTCTCACGTCCCAGTTAGAACAATGAAATCCTTACATGCAACAGCACAACAGAATATGTTATAAACATAGTACTCTGTAAACAATGTTAGAAACGAGAAAACAAAACGGTCTATATTTATATATGAATATATAACTATATAAATATGTGTGTGTGGACACAAAAAGCTGGAGTAACTCTACTTATCAGACAGAATCTCTGGACAAATGAAAAATATTACACTTTGGGTTGGGTCTGAAAAAGGTTCCTGCACACCTTTGTAATGTGGAAGGAAACAAGAGCATCCGGAGAAAACCCATGCGATCAAAGGGGAAAGGAGCAAACTCCATACAGACACCACCCATATTCCGGATCAATCAATCAAGGGCCTCTGGCACTTTTAGGCAGAAACTTTATGACCAATGTACTGCCCCAATAGCCTAGAACTGTATTAAAACAGACAGTAGCTGTAATGGGGGACATAGCGTCACTTAGAGATTTAAGACTGAAAATGGATTGTTTATTTATTTTTTAATAACCAAAGTTATCAACGTATAATTTGTTGTGTGTTGGAAAACAAAATATAATGGCACAGCTAGTAGACTTGCTGCCTCACACGCCAGAGATCTGTGTTCGATCTTGTCCTCGGGCACAGTCTGTGTTGAATTTGGACATTCTCCCTGCAAGCGTGTGGGTTTCCACCCATATCCCAAAGATGCATGTGTAGGGAGTAGGTGAGGAAAGTGGGATAACAGTACTGGTGTGAATGGGTGGTAGACAAAAAAGCTGGAGAAAATCAGCGGGTGAGGCAGCATCTATGGAGCAAAGGAATAGGCGACGTTTCGTGTCGATACCCTTCTTCAGACTGATGTCGGGGGGGGGGCGGGAAAAAGAAAGGAAGAGGCGGAGACAGTAGGCTGTGGGAGAGCTGGGAATGGGACGGGAAGGAGGGAGAACGCAAGAACTACCTGAAATTGGAGAAGGCAATGTTCATATCGCTGGGGTGTAAACTACACAAGCAAAATATGAAGTGCTTTTCCTCCAATTTGCAGTGAGCCTCACTCTGGCCATGGAGGAGGCCCAGGACAGAAAGGGCGGATTTAGAATGGGAGGTGGAGTTGAAGTGTTGAGCCACTGGGAGATTAGGTTGCTTATTGTGAACTGAGTGGTGGTGTTGTGCGAAGTGATCGTCAAGCCTGCGCTTGATGTCACCGAGGTTGATCATATGCTGAATAATCCAACCACATTTTTGTTTGGAAGTGGAAAGAAATAATAAAAATTGCATTCATTGCAACGGGTAAAAAGAGTTGAGATACTGTATTGTAATTGTGCTGCATGCCATTGTGGTATATATCATGTCTTGTTTGGTGAATATGTTAATGTGAATACAGACTAAGTGACACTACAGTGGTGGGACTCATCTCCGGGGGGGACGAGTACGCCTACCGGGATGAGGTGGAGCAGCTGACAGTGTGGTGCGAAGAAAATAACCTGCTCCTCAACACCTCAAAGACGAAGGAGGTAATAATAGACTTCAGGAAAAACAAAACGGACATGGTACCACTGACCATCAGAGGGGACTGTGTAGAGAGGGTGGCGGATTTCCGCTTCCTGGGAATCCACATTGAGGAGGACCTGACGTGGAGCGTGAACACCACTGCGCTGCTGAAAAAGGTCCAGCAGAGACTGCACTTCCTGAGGGTGCTCAGGAAGAACAACATCACTCAGAGGCTGCTGCTGTCCTTTTATCGGTGCTCCATTGAGAGCATACTAACATACTGTGTATGCGTGTGGTACACCAGCTGCACAGCGGCTCAGAGGAAAGCGCTCCAGAGGGCCATTGACAACGCCCAGAGGATTGTCGGCTGCCCTCTCCTTACCTTGGAGGACCTACACAGTTCCCGCTGCACCAAAAAAACCCAGAATATAATAAAGGACATCTCCCACCCCGGACACTCCCTGTTTGAACTGTTGCCGTCAGGCAGACGGTACAGATCCACAAGGACAAGGACAAATAGACTAAAAAACAGTTTTTACCCCACTGCTATAAAAGCACTAAATGTAGCCGCCAAGGAACGCAGGGGCGATACAGACTAAGGGACTGTGGTAACGGTGAAATCGACAGAAGGATGGAGGGTTGGGTGTGTATGCGTGCTTTGTCTGTGATATTTATTTATTTGCTTATCTTTATTATTTTACCGTGGATGTTTCGTTAGCTTTAGAAATGTTTGAATGCTGCACTGACTGGCTGACATTTTAAATTCCGTTGTACATGGCCCATGTTACAATGACAATAAAGAAACTATTCTATTCTATGTCCAGTTGGTGACTTTATTTGAAGCAGAAATAATATGTGAATGCGCCATTGAGCATAATTCCGACTTGTACCTACTAAGTATGTTACAATACTTACCTTCAGCGGTGCTGTAATTCTGCCACTGGCCGTGTGCGCAATTTTGGTGTATTTGAGGGGAGGGCGGGGTTAAAACGGGGTTTTTTTTCTGACTTGGTCCTGAATTATATTTTGTTGGAGTGCAAGATGTTGCTAAATAATCGTTCTGACGGCCGACCTGTATGTTTTTTTTTTAAATTCGCCCGGCAAGTTAATCGCTGGAATGATTTTAAAATCAGCTTCTGAAGCAGTCAATGCCGACAACGGGGCCAGATTTTATGTAGGGGACAGGTAAAAGAAAGTAGTTTATTTTTATGTATAATAGTGTTTTTTAAGATGTAGTTAATTCTCATTTTAGGTTGTGAAATGGTGATTTTTCCCTCTGAAGAACAGGCAGTGTATTTGCTGCCAATATGGGGGACTAAAGTCACCGTCACCTCAACGTTCCAAATGGTCCCGTTCCAGAAAATCCCACTCGCAAGCTGATTTAAATGGCCATTAATTTACAGGTATTAAACATTAAATTCCTTTCATTTGGCCTATAAACCCATAACAATGAGATTTAAAAATTATGTTATATTGTGAATTCTTGTGTGAATGTTATTTGGACACTTAGGCTATTTAAAAATATTAATCTATTCTTAAGAAATGGATAGATGTTTAGATCTAGTAATTTAATTTTGTAATTAGCTACAATTAGGTAACTAACTAACTATATGCTTTAATTTCAAGTCATCTAAGTAAGATTGTTTCATATTTGTTTCAGAATGCTTCAATCTATAATAACAGAAACATTATTTCAGTTCTCTTAAATTTTAAGAAATTTATGGGCTTTAAAATGTTCTCGATCACAGCTTTTGTGTTAAGTCAATGAAAAAGCAATGGGGAACAAGGTGCCAATTTCCGAGTATGAAAATGGCCATAACCTTTTTAATACTGAAGATATGAAAGTGGATTAGGTGTCAAATTAAACTTCTTTTCATGCTTTTCCAGATGGGATAAATTAAAGACTTGATTTTTAAAATCTCAAAATTTTGTAACATTGCTATAACTACGCACTTCGTCCGAGTACACCATCGCACGCACCATGCAAGCCGTCTTAAATGACTACCTAAACTGTCATTTGGCAACCTAAAAAGCTGCCTAGGCTGCCATCAAAGAAAAAAAGTGAAAGCCCTGAGAACTGTGAACAACCAAAACTAGAGAGGCTTATCATTGGCTGAAATCCCTGTAGAGACTCAGAAGTGTACCAGTGGGACACATTTGCTTTGTACACAATGACAGCAGATAACTGGCACTCACTGTATGACTTACACACTGCACATTGGGCTGCTGTGGAAGTTAGATTACTTGGGATCCACAGGGAACTAGCTGACTGAATAGAGAATTGGTTTCATGGATGGAAGCAGAGGGTGATGGTGAAAGGATATTTAATGGGGCGGGAGGCCTATGATGAGTTGTGCAGAACATTGGCGAGGACGCATTAGAGGTATTGTGTTCAATTATGGTTCCCCTGTAATAGGAAGGATGTTATTCAGCTGGAAAGAGTGGTCAGAGGATTTATGAGTATGTTTCAAGGACATGAGGGCCTGAGCTATTGGGAAAGGTTACGCAGGCTAGGATCTTTATTCCTGAGAGCACAGGAAACTGAGGGATGATCTTATACAAATGTATAAGATCATGAGGAGTATGGACATGGTAAATGCACATTCCACAGAGAAGGGGATACAAGAACCAGGGGACATAGGTTTAAGCTGAGAGTGGACAGAAGTAATCAGAACCAGAGGGGCAACATTTTCCACACAGCGGGTGGTGGGTATATAGCACGAGCTGCCAGAGGAGGTAGTTATGGCAGGTACTATGACAATATTTAAAAAGCATTTGGACACATTCATGGATTGGAAAGATATGGGGCGGCATGGGCTTAACGCGAGCAGATGAAACTACTTCAGTTTAGTTTATTATGGTCACGTACCAGTGAAAAGCCTTTTGTTGCACGCTTTCCAGTCAACGATAAGTGTATAGATGATTACAATCAAGCATCACAGTGTACAGATACAGGATAAAGGGTGTAATGTTTAGTGTAAGATGAAGTCCAGTGTAGATGGGGCATCATAGTCAGCATGGGAAGTTGGGCCTGTTTCAATGCTGTATGATTTTATGAGTCCACTAGACAAAGTGGGACCCGTTGGCCCCATTCCCCCAACCCAATATTCCACCACTCACCCGTTCCCCGAACAAAATATTCCACCACACCCATAGCCCCCAACTGCGCAGGCATGGCTCATTTCCCCTCATCCCCCAACACTCCCTTTCCCTCCTCTTCAACCTCCCTCTTCTCTCCCCTCTCCTCATCCCATCCTCCACCCTCCCTCACCAGAGAGGGAAGGGGTTAGAGAGCGGGTGGTAGAGTGGGGGGGAGGGAGGGTAGAAAGGGAGGAGGGTAGATAGCAAGGGGTGTATTGAGGGGGGGGGGGAGGAGTGTAGAGGGGGGGAATAGACAATAGAAAATAGATAATAGGTGCAGGAGTAGGCCAGTCAGCCCTATGAGCCAGCAGCGCCATTCAATGTGATCATGGCTGATCATCCCCAATCAGTACCCCGTTCCTGCCTTCTCTCCATATCCCATGGATTGGATTGCTGGAGTGAACCTCTCACCCGGAGTTTGCGAGAGGATTGTGGAAAGAAGGTGTAGTGAAGGGGGAGGAGGGAGGATAGAGAGGGGGCGTGAGAAGTAGTGTAGAAGTTTGAGCAACTCTCAGAACCCCCTGCTCTTGCTCAATCCCTTCACTCTCCCTCCTCAAATCTCCAGGAATTGTTTCCTCTCCTCCTCTCCACAAATCCCTCCCGCACCTCTTCGAGTGGAGCCAATGGAGCTGGGCTTAGCGGGCCCGAGCCAATTGGGGCCGCGCCTGCTGGGCCGAGCGGGACGCCAGCGGGGCCGAACAGAGCCGTGCAGGGCCGAGCTGGTTGGAATGCTGTGGAGAGGGAGAGGAGGGGGGTAGAGAGGGAGGTGTGTGTGTGTGTGTGTGTGCACATATTCTAGATAAAAACGATGTGCTAACGGTAATATTGTTACATATTGCGGTAGGGATTTCTCCCATGGTGTCCGAAACTGCCTTATCTGAAAATTTCATGTTTTATTTCTCGAGTTATTAATGAAAATGTTAACAAATCTGAAAATAATTGTGTCTTTCGCTGATGACATCACAATGAGGCTTCGCTTTGTGTTCCACGCGTTGTGATTGAAGAACGAGCGCTCGGGTCCATCTCTGGTCGGGGCCGTCTTCCCCCCCCCACCACCACCCCCCCACATTATACAAATGATGCTCAGGGGTCCTTTTTTCTTGGGGATGGTTTTCTTTCGGCTCCACGGTTGGCTCCTCTCGCCTCCCCGACCTCTATTCCACCACCCCCCCCCCCCCCCCAGCATCCCATACTCCCACCCTCCCCCCTCCTCCCCCCCCCCTCCATTTCCCCCCCTCCATTTTCTCTCTCCCCCCCCCCCCTCCTCCTCTCTCCACCGGCCTCCACCTACCTGCTCCCTCTCTCTCTCTCTCTCTTTCTGCCCTCTCTCCCTCTCCCACCCCCCCCCCCCCCTCCCTCTCCACCCCTCCTCTCCCCCCCCCTCACCCCCCTTTTGCCCCCTCTCCTCTCCACCCTCCCCCTTCTCTCCCCCAGCATCTCTCCTATCTCCCCCCTCTCTCCCCCCCCCCTCTCTCCACCCCCCCCATCTCCACCCCATCTCTGCCTCTGCCCCTCACTCTGTCTCTGCCCTTTCTCTCTCTCTGCCCTCTCTCTCTCTCACTCACTGCCCTCTCTCTTGGTCTCTGCCTCACTCTCTTTCTCTGCCCCCTCTCTCTCTGCCCCCTTTATCTCTGCCCTCTCTCTCTCAAGATGCGAGTTGGGTGATCTGCATGAGTGGATAGGGCAGGGATGGGGTAAAAGGAGCAGATGAATAATATTAATATAATTTCAAGGGGGTGGTTAGTGTGTGTGTGTGTGTGTGTGTGTGTGTGTGTGTGTGTGTGTGTGTGTGACACCACAGGCCGCACCCCCCACAAGGGGTCGCTCTTTGTCTAGTAACTATTAAAACTGATCTTGTATTTGTGTGTGTTTGTGTATAATCACATCTTCTCGAAAAAACGACGCACTAACAGTAAAATGTATACATATTCCGATAGAGACTTATCCCGTGGAGTCCAAAACACCTTATCTGAAAAATTAATGCATTTTTTCTCGAGTTATTAGATTTAAAATTCAAGATAGTTTGGTGTCATGTGTCCCTGACAGGACAATTAAATTCTTGCTTTGCTTCAGCACAACAGAACATAGTAGGCATTGACTACAAAACAGATCAGTGTGTCCATATATCATCACATAAATATATATAAAAATGCACCAAGTTTTGTTCCGATCGGTTGAATGTTGTAAAAGTTAGCGAGGTTTAAAAATCATAAAAAACGTTTGTGCACAGATCAAACTCTTCTCCTGCCAGTCAGCTCCGCACGGATTCGTCTTTCCCCTGTCACTCTCCAGATGGTCCACCCCTTCCTGCTCCATTGCATCTTTACTGGAGCTGAGGATGGCCGGCTGAGGTTTCTAACCGGACACAATTTTCAGAGGGATCCGAAGGGACACTAAGCGACCCCAAGCAGCACAGCCCCAAGCAGCCCAGACCCTAGCAAATCATCGTCAGATACCCTGCCCAGCCCAGTGTCAGAGACCCAGCCCGGAGTCGTAGATGTAGCTGATGTTGCCAAACGGAAAGTGGGGACTCTGATCCCCGTGGAGGACCAGTGACCAGTGCCGACTGTGCATCTCCATCGCACCGCCAATTCCAGCCACGACCCATCTGGTTCCCCCTCGCTGGCTCCTCCCCTCCTCTCCTGTGGTGCCCCCGTGGCTCTTCCCCAAGCTCACTCCACCCCTCACCTGTGAGACGGTTACACTGATGATGAAACCCCGCTAACGACCCAAGCCCAATTCTGGAGGTTCCCCTAATTAGTGGGTTAAGGCGTCTCTAAACTACTGAAATGTTGGAGGAGGACAAAAAATCTGGAGCAAGTGAGGCAGCATCTATGGAGCGAAGGAATAGGCGACGTTTCCAGTCTAGACCCTTCTACAGACCGATGTAGGGGAAGGGGACGGGAAAAAGAAAGGAAGAGGCAGAGACATTAGGCTGTGGGAGAGCAGGGAAGTGGAGGGGAAGGAAGGAGAAAGCAAGGACTACCTGAAATTGAAGAAGCTAATGTTCATACCACTGGGGTGTAAACTACCCAAGCGAAATATGAGGTGCTGTTCCTCCAATTTGTGGTGCGACTCAATCTGGCCATGGAAGAGGCCCTGGACAGAAAGGTCGGATTCGGAATGGGAGGGGGAGAAGTGCTGTGCCAGTTTGTTATTGCGAACTGAGCGAAGGTATTGGGCGAAGCGCTCGCCAAGCCTGCGCTTGGTCTCACAGATGTAGAGCAGTTGACACCTGGAAAAGTGGATGCAATAGATGAGGTTGGAGGAGGTGCATGTGAATCTCTGCCTCTCCTGGAAAAACTGCTTGGGTCCTTGGATGGAGTCGAGAGGGGAGATAAAGGGACAAATGTAGCATTTCCTGTGGTTGCAAGGGAAAGTACCAGGGCAAGGGGTGCTTTGAGTGGGAAGGGACGAATTTGACCATGGAGTTATGGAAGGAACGGTCTCTTTGGAAAACTGAAAGTGGAGGAGATGGGAAGATGTGGCTAGTGGTGGGGTCCCGCAAAATGGCAGAGGATTACATTGTATGCAATGGCTGGTAGGGTGGAAGGCGAGGACAAGGGGTACATTGTCCTTGTTACGAGGAGGGGGATGGGGAGTGAGAGCAGAGCTCCGGGATATTGAGGAGACCCTGGTGTGAGAGCCTCTTCTATATTAGAAGAGGGAATCCCCCGTTTCCCTGAAGAATGAGGACATCTCCGATGCCTTGGTTTGGAACAGCTCATCCTGGGTGCAAATGCAGCGTAGACGGAGAAATTGGGAGCAGGAATTAGAGTGCTTACAGGAAACAGGGTGGGATGTGAAGTGTAGTCCAGTTCACACCATGGAAGTCAGTGGGTTTGTGGTAAATGTCGATCAGTAGCCTGTTACCTGCGATGGAGATAGTGAGGTCTAGGGAGAAGCGGTTTGGGGAAAGGGATCAGGTTCTGGAGATGAATGTGAAGGAGACGAAGTAACGTCACAGTATTTAGGCAGTAATGTTACTGATTGACCTTTAATGTGGAATCCGTGCCTGTGAAAGTTTGCGGGGCGCTGAGTCTCGGGTGTATTGTCAGCAAACCGTTGGAAATTGGCGGTTGCAGAAAACCGGGGGAGGAGCTGGGGGTGAGAGGCCGCTCTCTGCTCTGTCTGTCACTCTGACTCTGTCTCCTCCCCTTCTCGCCTCTCTCTTTCTCTCTGCGTTTCTCGACCAGGTCGGGGCGCTGTGTATAAAAGGAGACAGTAGCATTCGGCATTTTATTGTGCAGCGACTTCAGTGAAGAAACATCATGTCTGGCAGAGGTAAAGGAGGCAAAGGACTGGGCAAAGGCGGAGCCAAACGGCATCGCAAAGTACTTCGCGATAATATCCAAGGCATCACCAAACCAGCTATCCGCCGCCTGGCTCGGCGTGGCGGTGTCAAGCGAATCTCGGGTCTGATCTACGAGGAGACCCGTGGGGTGCTGAAGGTTTTCTTGGAGAATGTGATCAGGGATGCGGTCACCTACACCGAGCACGCCAAGCGTAAGACGGTCACTGCCATGGATGTGGTGTACGCTCTGAAACGCCAGGGCCGCACTCTGTATGGCTTCGGCGGTTAAACGATTCTTCCCGTTATCCAATCGACAAAACAAAGGCTCTTTTAAGAGCCACTCGCCATTTCACTGAGGGAGCAGTGACCGTGAACATGATCACATTATGTACTGGATGAACTTTTATTTATTGCCCGATCGCTGCATGCATTTGATTGATTGAAAAGCTAATCTTAGGCAGATATCCGGAAGGTTTAAACTGAGGAGGGGGTTATAGTAAACTATTCTCCAGGCCGACGATTAGAGGCTATCTCCGTTCTCCCCTTTGCCACTTAACGCTTTGTAAATCCAACAACACTAAGGTCGACTAGAAACTTCCCCGGAAAGCAGTGGTGTATCGCCAGTCTCATGTAGAACTGAATACCGTCAGTTTCCACATCGGGTCTGTAAATTCGCACCGCGTACTCGGACTTTGTGGTTTACGGACGTGATTTAAATTAATTCGAAATTAAGTTGGTTGGTACAAAATAGTGTTGCATTCACAATTACAAGCGAGTATTTACCTCGGTTCCCGCTTGCTGTTAAATTGGCGGGCAATTTGAAATTGAACCAGTAGCCAACCACACGACAGTGTGCCTGCCCTCACTGGTTGTCTGAGCTCCGCCCGCCGCTCACAAATCTCTGTATTTGGTCACAAATAATATTTTCCCCGCCGGCCTCAGACCTGAAACTGGCGGCCAGTTGCTGACTGAGCTGCTGCCAATCGCAGCGCGGGAACGACATGTTTGCATCTGTACTACAGCCAATCTCACGCTGTGGGCCGGCCCTTCACCAAGGCTTTAAAAGTCGGCTCCAGAGCCGGCTCCGTCATTCCAGTGCCTCTATTTCACGCTGTAATACAAGTATTGAAGCACAATGGCCCGGACCAAGCAGACAGCGCGCAAATCGACCGGAGGGAAAGCTCCTCGCAAACAACTGGCGACCAAAGCGGCGCGGAAGAGCGCTCCAGCCACGGGCGGAGTGAAGAAGCCTCACCGCTACCGGCCCGGCACCGTGGCTTTGCGGGAGATCCGGCGCTACCAGAAATCCACCGAGCTGCTCATCCGTAAACTGCCCTTCCAGCGCCTGGTGCGTGAGATCGCTCAGGACTTCAAGACAGACCTGCGCTTCCAGAGCTCGGCCGTCATGGCCCTGCAGGAGGCCAGCGAGGCTTACCTGGTGGGGCTCTTTGAGGACACCAACCTGTGCGCCATCCACGCCAAGCGAGTCACCATCATGCCCAAAGACATCCAGCTGGCCCGCCGCATCCGCGGGGAGCGCGCTTAAACTCGGAACCAAGGACAACAAAAGGCTCTTTTAAGAGCCACCAACCCGGCTGTGGAAAGAGCTGTGTCCTCCTGTTCATTGTCCTCTTACATTACGGTCCCGGCTTTTCTTACCACTACTGGCACCGCAGTCACAGCTGCCGAGCGGAGTCTGACCCCACGGGCTCCAGTGTCCCGGGCGGACCCGGTTACCATGTGAATCCCCTTGTGACGCGTTCTGACCTCAATAAAACGCCTTTATTGCGCCTTTTCCGCGGGTTCGGCGCTTCACAAAAACAGCGAGTGGCTCTGAAAGAGTCTGTGGGTCACTGGGTTGTATTGTCCTTCACTTGCTTTTCCCAGCTGTTTCTTATCCCTTCACAGCGGAGGCCCGGGCTATCAGCGGGACTATTTAGGAATGTTCCGCGCCCGCTGTTGCTGAACGGAATCACACGCCGCTGATCCAACGTCTCGGGTAGATCTATTTATGTTATAAATCTCATAACGACTCACAATGTGTGTGCACGACCCAAGCAAACCCCGCCAGCTGATTGCTCTTCGGCCCCATTATGAAGCCCTCTGCTTTCTTTCACCGGCACCATTAAAGCGCGAAAAATAACTCGGCCCCGCAGATATTGCACCAACACACTCAATTTTAAATAATGCAACATCGAAATTCATAAACAAGGATAACACTTTTTATTTCTGTCATTAATGGTAAGATTTATATAATTTAGGAGTTATGTGAAACACTGCAATCCCTGGATATCAGCTAACCAGTGAAAGTGATGTAGAATTCAACGTATTTCAAACAATGATAGTCCCACCTCTGTTTAACCTAAAGGACTAAATGTCCAACGTATAAACAATAATAAATAAATTGTCATTTGCAATATTTTGTGCGGCTAACAATCACAATTTCAGACTATGTATATAAACAAGTGTATTACTTCAAATAAATAATTAAAGAAAATTATGTACATTACTTATGTGCCACTTTTTGAACATTTTTACACTTCCTTTTAACGGTCATGTCCTGCATTTTTCTATTCTTAAATTTGAGTCCATAATGTATGTGAACACTCACAAAGATTGCTACAATTCTAGTCTTGATGTCATGTCAGCACAAGTTCATGCCCTTGTAATCCTGTGTATTGCTGTTTATTAGATGGGAAATGTTGTTCTTTGTCATTTTGACATCGTCAAATTCTGTGCGAAACACATTCTCACACACTTCACAGAATGCTAGAAAGTATTCAGAAGGCACCATCAATGAGCCAAAGTCGGATGTAGATGTGTCGTATGCTTTATGATGGATACGGTAGGCGGCGCAACTCTCGTCAGCAGCGGCCTCTGCAGCCCGTCCGCGTTTTTATTATTTTTTGTCTGTTTCTATGTAGTTTTTGTTGGGGTGTGTGTGTGGGGGGGTGGGACGGAGGGGGTAACTTTTAAATCTCTCCCTGCACGGGAGACCCGACCTTTTATTGTCGGGTCTCCGTTGTCGTTGGGGCTGCAACGTTGAGCGGCCTCCAACAGGAGAAGACCGGGGACTCTGGTGCCGACGACTCACCTCACCGCCGCGGAGCTGGCCGAGTCTGGAGCGGTGGTGGAGCGCTGCTACTGCTGCGGCCCGACCTCCGGAGATTCGGAGGCTGCAACTGCGGGTCTGGCGGACGGCGGCACCGGGAGCCCGCGGGTCCCTGGAGGGAGACCGCTTTTCAGGGCTCTCGCAACGGCGACTTCTCCCGCCCGAGCTGCGGGGTCGAAGAACTCCTGGAGCGGGGCATAACATCACCACCCCGCGCGGCTTGGAATGGCCACGGGACTCTGCGAGTGCACGCCGGGGGCTCTAACACCAAGACCCGGTGTGCGACCTTGCATCACCCGGCGTGGCTTTAATGGCCGCGGGACAATCGCCATCCGGGGGCTTTGACTTTGACTCTGACATGGGGGGGGGGGGGGGGGGGGGGGGCCGGGGGGGGTAGTGCAGTGGAGAGATAAGTTTTTTTGGCCTTCCATCACAGCGATGTGATGGATCTTTGTGTAAATTATGTTGTGTCTTGAGTCTATGTGTTTGTAATGTATGGCTGCAGAAACGGCATTTCGTTTGGACCTCAAGGGGTCCAAATGACAATAAATAGATGTGATGCACCAATTTCAGTACCAAAAGAAAATCATCATTTTGATTTTTTGAAGTCCGATTAAATCATTTAAATGTTGTCTAAATTATGCTGGAGAAAGCTTTATATGGATGTTCTTCCTTGAATTAAAAACAAAATACAAAATAGAGAGAGTACAGAGGAGATTTACTAGAATGTTGCCTGGGTTTCAGCAACTAAGTTACAGAGAAAGGTTGAACAAGTTAGGGCTTTATTCTTTGGAGCGCAGAAGGTTAAGGGGGGACTTGATAGAGGTTTTTAAAATGATGAGAGGGATAGACAGAGTTGACGTGGAAAAGCTTTTCCCACTGAGAGTAGGGAAGATTCAAACAAGGGGACATGACTTGTGAATTAAGGGACTGAAGTTTAGGGGTAACATGAGGGGAACTTCTTTACTCAGAGAGTGGTAGCTGTGTGGAATGAGCTTCCAGTGAAGGTGGTGGAGACAGGTTCGTTTTTATCATTTAAAAATAAATTGGATAGTTATATGGATGGGAAGGGAATGGAGGGTTATGGTCTGAGCGCAGGTATATGGGACTAGGGGAGATTATGTGTTCGGCACGGACTAGAAGGGTCGAAATGGCCTGTTTCCGTGCTATAATTGTTATATGGTTATATGGTTACAAGTACATATTCTATTAGCCTAAACTACAGCCTTATGTGTGATTATAGTTTTATGAATATTTCACAAATTAAAATAAAAGTGCCATACATACTATTGTGGTGCGTAGGTCTCGAAACGAAAGAGAGGATTCAGGTATTTGGAGGGGCACCTTTATTTGTGTTCCTCCCCGTTGTAGGGAAGTCCACACGAGAGAAAGATGGCACCCAAACCCCTGCCTTTAAACCCTCTGGTTAAGGGCCGCCTCTGGACTGCACCATTCCCGTGCCGAGGGGTTCGACAGTTAGGATGGCCCGACACTTGGGAGCCGCCTGAGGACCACCCCCCCCCAGAACCCGAGGCACGAATATTGTGCCATTATCAATTGTATCAGTTACAGGATACTGAGTTGGATGATCAGCCATGGTCATAATGAATGGCGGTGCCGGCTCGAAGGGCCGAATGGCCTACTCCTGCACCTATTTTCTGTTTCACAAATGATAATAAAAGTGCCATATATGCTATTACATATTGTGCCATTATCAATTGTATCAGTTAGGATACAAATTTGCTCTAGTATCTTTACATGTTACTGTCTCCGAGGAGATGGCGGGGGACACAGCATCATTGGCCTTCCAGCATCAGGGACAAGGGTATATATGTGTATAAATGCTTGTAGGAGGTGGGGCAGGTTGACATAGCAATTAATAAAGCAAATAGGATGCTGGACGTTTTAACAGATATATTAATATAAAAGTTAACAAATGATGTCTTATATATTAAGACATCTTGAGTATAGAAGCTGGGATGTAATGTTAAAATTGTACAAGGCATTGGTGAGACCAAATCTGGAGTATGGTGTACAATTTTGGTCGCCCAATTATAGGCAGGTGTCAACAAAATAGAGAGAGTACAGAGGAGATTTACTAGAATGTTGCCTGGGTTTCAACAACTAAGTTACAGAGATAGGTTGAATAAGTTAGGTCTTTATTCTCTGGAGCGCAGAAGGTTAAGGGGGGACCTGATAGAGGTCTTTAAAATGATGAGAGGGATAGACAGAGTTGATGTGGACAAGCTTTTCCCTTTGAGAATAGGGAAGATTCAAACAAGAGGACATGACTTCAGAATTAAGGGACAGAAGTTTACGGGTAATATGAGGGGGAACTTCTTTACTCAGAGAGTGGTAGCGGTGTGGAATGAGCTTCCAGTGGAAGTGGTGGAGGCAGGTTCATTGGTATCATTTAAAAATAATTTGGATAGGCATATGGATGAGAAGGGAATGGAGGGTTATGGTATGAGTGCAGGCAGGTGGGAATAAGGGGAAAAAAAAAATTGTTCGGCACGGACTTGTAGGGCCGAGATGGCCTGTTTCCGTGCTGTAATTGTTATATGGTTATATGGTTATATTACATTGTTGGGATCATAGGAATAGAATTGTATATGGTTACAGTCATCATACATTGGGATGGAAATTAAGGCTTTAATGGGTGCTCCTCATGGCACATTTTTGTTCCCTTCGATATGGAAGCTGCACATGTGCAACAGTCTAGATGTTCAGCTCAATTTGTATGAGATCACAGAGAGGCAGAAATAAATTATGTGACAACCTTTGTCCTTCCACGACAAAGCCCTCGTAAAAAAATGCTCTTGATGTCATTAAGTGAGAAAGTAATGAGAAGATTTACGAGGATGTTGCCAGGACTCGACTATCTGAGCTATACGGAGAGATTGGACAGGCTAAATAAAATTTCACTGCACGATTAAATGTAATAATTTTTTTTTCGCCTTTCGTTTTTAGTGGGGAACCTGAAGAAAGACAGGTTGGGTCGCCTGCATTGGCGATTTGAGCAATTTATAGCAGAACAGCATGCTACGCTTGTAGGTGTGGACACCATGACGGAAGTCAATTCCCAAGATGGCGCAAAAAAAGACCCATGACCTACTACTGCCTTTACGCCGAGTGGACCATCTTTCTCTTGCTCCAGTATCTTTGTTTTAACCAGGTTACCCCGATCATACAGTAGTCCTCATGGCCTTCTCCTCTCTGTACATCCACCATCCCTCCCACCAGATCTCACCTTGGCCTTTGTGTACTCCCCAGCCCTCCTCTGAACCCAACCCCCACTATTGTCGTGTCTTCAACACCCCCCCTGACTTTCCCCTTTCTGATATGGAACAGAAATATTTCAAATGTCATTAGAAACCTGAATGGTGCCGGAGGATTGGCGTAATGTGCATGTTGTTCCATTGTTTAAAAAGGGTTCTAAGAGTAAACCTAGCAATTATAAAGCTGTTAGTTTGACATCAGTGGTGGGCAAATGAATGGAAAGGATACTTAGAGATAATGTATATAAGCATATTGATAAACAAGGTCTGATTAGGAACAGTCAACATGGATTTGTGCCTGGAAGGTCATGTTTGACTAAATTTCTTGAATTTTTTGAAGAGGTTACTAGGGAAATTGATGAGGGTGAAGCGGTGGATGTTGTCTATATGCACTTCAGTAAGGCCTTTGACAAGGTTCCTCATGGAAGGTTGATAAAGAAGGTTCAATTGTTGGGTATTAATGGTGGAGTAGCAAGATGGATTCAACAGTGGCTGAATGGGAGATGCCAGAGAGTAATGGTGGATGGCTGTTTGTGTCAGATTGGAGGCTGGTGACTAGTGGGGTGCTTCAGGGATCTGCGTTGGGTCCACTGTTGTTTGTCATAAACATCAATGATCTGGATGATGGTGTGGTAAATTGGATTAGTAAGTATGCAGATTATACTAAGATAGGTGGTGTTGTGGATAATGAAATAGATTTTCAAAGTCTACAGAGAGATTTAGGCCATTTTGAAGAGTGGGCTGAAAGATGGCAGATGGAGTTTAGTGCTGATAAGTGTGAGGTGCTACATCTTGGCAGGACAAATCTAAATAGGACGTACATGGTAAATGGTAGCGAATTGAGGAATGCAGTTGAACAGAGGGATCTAGAAATAATGTTAACGAAAGAACTGCTGATGCTGGAAAACCGAAGGTACACAAAAATGCTGGAGAAACTCAGCGGGTGCAACAGCATCTATGGAGCGAAGTAGATAGGCTACGTTTCGGGCCAAAACCCTTCTTCAGCCTAGGAATAGCAATAGGGGATCTAGGAATAACTGTGCATAGTTCCCTGAAGGTGGAATCTCATGTAAATAGGGTGGTAAAGTAAGCTTTTGGTGTGCTGGCCTTTATAAATCAGAGCATTGAGTATAGAAGTTGGGATGTAATGTTACACAGAGAGTGGTGAATCTCTGGAAATCTCTGCCACAGAAGGTAGTTGAGGCCAGTTCATTGGCTATATTTAAGAGGGGGTTAGATGGGGCCCATGTGGCTAAAGGGATCAGGGGGTATGGAGAGAAGGCAGGTACAGGATACTGAGTTGGATGATCAGCCATGATCATATTGAATGGCGGTGCAGGGTCGAAGGGCTGAATGGCCTACTCCTGTACCTATTTTCTATGTTTCTATGAAAGGAATGGAGGGTTCTGGTCTGAGTGCAGTTTGTTGGGACTAGGTGAGAATAAGTATTTGGCACGGACTAGAAGGACCGAGGTGGCCTGTTTCCGTGCTGTAATAGCCTATTGAAGTGTAAGTAAATTCTGGTATGAAATATTTGATATTTTTTCAAAATTAAGCAAAATAAAACTGGTACCAAAACCAGAATGGATTATTTTTGGAATATCGGAAGGTAACCCTGAACTAAACGTGTTTCAGAAGAATGTATTTAATTAGGGCTAATAATGGGAAAAAAGCTTATACTTAAATTCTGGAAAAATGCGCCCACACCAACAATAAAAGTGTGGATATCAAATATGTTTGAAACATTACATCTGGAAGAGATGAGATTCCTCTTAGCAGGTAAAGCAGACCAATTCCAAAAGACGTGGTCTATGTTTCTGGACCTATTACAAGTATGAGGTGCAATAGTAATTTTAAAAATAAATAAATGGTATCAGGACCTGGTAACGGGAGGTAAAACAACAAAAACAGACTTGGTTGGTAGTCCCCTTTCTGCGGAGTTTAATGTTATAATAGAGTGATTGTTCCTATTTTCTTTTTCTTTATTTTCTAGGGTCTACTTTCTCACTTTACTTCCTTCTCTAACTTCTTTTCTAAGGGGCTTTCTTTTCCCAACACTCTTGCACTTCACGACTCTTGCGCACTTTCTTTACTTTCCTTACTTCTATCTTTTTCTTAAAGCTCAAAAAAAAATGAAGCGGTACAAAAAATGTATTAAGATATATATATGTGTTGTGTAGTATTGTAATTTACCGTACTTCTAATAAAAATAATTTTTTTTTAAAAAATAAATAAATAAAAGAAGTGTAAGTAAATTATTTTATATTTTTTATCAAGTTGGAGTTTATCTGGCGTTCCTTCAAGTTATTCTTGCAATCATCAATATTCATAATATGTGGTATATATGCGGCATAATATTTGGCACATAAAACGGATCTCTATTGGTAATGTTCGTAAAGTTGTTGGGTGTATGTTTTCCTGGATAAGATTTAAACATTGGAAATTGATGCGTTGGAAACAGCATTGCCAGTTAAGAGGCAGAGGAAGAAGAAAAGAATGGCAGATGAGCTTATTGATGATGAAAGAAATTCCTCAGATACTCTCTATCCTGGGTCTCCTCCATGGCCAGAGCGAGCAACACTGGAAATTGTAGGAACAGCACCTCATATATTTAGGGAGTTGGGGAGTCTGCATCCTGCGGGCATGAACATTGAATTCTCCCAATTTTGTTAGCCTTTGCTGTCCTTCCTCAGCCCTCGGGCTCCTCCTCCTCCTTTTTCCTTTCTTCTCCCCGCCACCCCCCATCAGTCTGAAGAAGGGTTTCGACCCGAATCGTTGCCTATTTCCTTCGCTCCCTAGATGCTGCTGCACCCGCTGAGTTTCTCCAGCATTTTTGTGTACCTCAGATTCTCTCGCTGATTTTCGATTAAATGTGTTTAACCCAATAATGGATCGCATTGTCCAGTCACTAGAAACACGCTTTGTACGACACAAACAGTTGAATAAAGATTTGCCCTGCTTGGACCCAGCAAAGTTTAAAACTATTGCAGAGAAGTGCCTTGAAAATGAAGCGTTGGATGGTATTATTAAGCTGTTTCCACAAATCTGCAAAGGTCAAGTAATATTGGAATTGTTTTCATTTGCTTCAAACTTTGATGTATTAAAGTTATTGCTTAATGATGCTGAGAATATGAATTCCAGTTGCAACAATTGTAAAATTTGCAGCACTTGCCCATCGTATGTACTAAACATTGCGGCATCCAACAGACTTCATGACAAGGCATATGATAACCTTTGTGAACTTAATAAAGTCATCTGCACACAATCAGTTACTCAAGTCCAATGTGAGAGGACATTTTCAAAGCTAAAGATCATAAAGACAAGGTTAAGAAATTTTTTTAGAGTCAATTTAATTGTCATTTGGACCCCTGGAGGTCCAAACGAAATGCCGTTTCTGCAGCCATACATTACACACAAATAGACCACAGACACAACATAATTACATTTAACATAAACATCCATCACATAGCTGTGATGAAGGCCAAATAAACTTATCTCTCCCCTGCACTCTCCCCCCCCCCCCCGATGTCAGAGTCAAAGTCATAGCCCCCGGCTGGCGATGGCGATTGTCCCGCGGCCATTGAAGCCACCCCGGGTGGTGCAAGGTCGCACACCGGGTCTTGGTGTTGGAGCCCCCGGTGTGCGCTCGCAGAGTCCGCGGCCATTCCAGCCGCGCGGGGCGGTGGTGTTAGGCCCCGCTCCAGGAGCTCTTCAACCCCGCAACTCGGGCGGGAGAAGTCGCCGTTGCAGGAGCCCCGAAAAGCGGTCTCCCTCCAGGGAGCCGTGGGCTCATGGTGCCGTCGTCCACAGACCCGTCGTTGGAGCCTCCGACTCTCCGGTAGCAGCAGCAGCAGCAGCAGCGCTCCTCCACCGCTCCACCCGCTCCGGACTCGGCCAGCTCCGCGACGGCAACGGTGAGTCGACACCTGAGTCCCCGGCTTCTTCCTGTTGGAGGCCGCTCCTCGTTGCGGCCTCAACGACACCTGAGACCCGACGAGAGAAAAGGTCGGGTCTCCAGTGCAGGGAGAGATTCAAAAAGTTTTCCCCCCCCCCTCCCACCCCCACCCCCGCCCCCCCCCACACACACACCCAACATAAAATAACAAAAACTACATAAAAACACAGACAAAAAATAATAAAAACGCGGACAGGCTGCAGAGGCCGCTGCTGGCCAGAGCCCCGCCGCCTACCGGAGTGAGGAGAATGTTGAATCATACATGTTGCTATCCATTCAAATGGAATTCTTAGATGAATTGGATGCAGAAGCAATTATTGGCTGATTCGCACAATCATCTAGCGAACACAAACGATTGCTCTTAATAATAATAATAATAATAATAATAATAATAATAATAATATATTTTTATTGTCATTGCACGGAGGACCACGTCACACAGCTTATTTATTTATCTTACTCTTCTTTTACATCGGTTGGAAGGTCTTAGTATGCAACTTCCAACCGATGTAAAAAAAGAGGAAATTATATAAGTAAGCTGTGTGATGTGGTCCTCCGAGGGAGACAGTCCAGTGGGGTCACTCAGCCGGGCCGGTTCAGTGTCGCTATAGCTCTGGGAATAAAGCTGAGTCTGGAGGTTTGGGCGTAGAAGGCCTTGTAACGTCTGCCAGTTGGAAGTAGTTCGAACAGTCCGTTACAAGGGTATGAGGAGTCTTTATGGATGCTGACGTCCTTCCTGAGGCACCGTGTGTGGTAGATGCCCTCCAAGGCTGGTAGCTGTGTCCCAATGATCCTCTGCGCTCTGTGGATGACACGCTGAAGAGCTCTCCTCTCCGCATCCATGCAGCTGAAATACCACACAGAGATGCCATACGTTAATATGCTCTCTGGTGCAGCGGTAGAAATTTAAAAATAAAAAAATCAATTATAACATTCTGTATTTACATTTGGTATCTACTGCCAATGATATGTACAGTACATGTACATTGTAATTACTAAGAAATACACATTTTTTCCACAGCAATTTTAATTGTACCCTTTTTTCCATATGTATTTTCTGAAATTTTTATTTATTCGTTACGAACATTAAATGATAGCATTGTAGTTGTGGGTGGGCCCCCTTTGTCTCCTGGCAAACAATATTTTTAGACCCAGTCCGCCACTGAGTGAGATCAATTGCAGACTGGGCGATCATTTTGTGGAACTGCTCAGTGACCTTGCTGGACATTTTAGTTCTCCTTCCCATTCCGACACAGACCTTTCTCTCCTCGGTCTCCTCCATTGTCAGAGTGAGGCTAAATGCAAATTGGACGAACAGTATTTCCTATTTTGCCTGTGGTATGAATATTGATTTATCTCACTTCAGGTCACCTTGTCATTCCCTCTCTCTCTATCCCACACACGTTGCACCAGATTCTCATTTACACCCTACAAACAGCTTCCAATGGCCTGTTTCCTATATCATCGGAACCTTTTTCCATATATTTCATTCATTGTTCTTTATCTCTCCTCATCACCGTCTATATCTCTCACTTCCCTTATCCCTAACCAGTCTGAAGAAGGGTCTCGACCCGAAACATAACCTATTCCTTCACTCCAATGATGCTGCTCATCCCGCTGAGTTACTCCAGCTTTTTGTGTCTATCTTTGGTTTTAACCAGTATCTGCAGTTCCTTCTTACACATTCATATAAGTCTCCTCTGCACTGATTCCAGCATAAGAACATCCTTCAAATAAAAGGGAGACCAAAACTGAACACAATACTCCAAGTTCGGCCTCATCAACGTCTTGTGCAACTGAAATGCAAGTTCCCACCATCTAAATACACTGATTAATGAAAGCCCCCCCCCCCCCAATCTCTATCTCTCTCTCTCTCTCTCTCTCTCTCTTTATCTCTCTCTCTCTCTCTCTCTCTCTCTCTCTCTCTCTCTCTTTTTTTTTTTCAAAGACTTTATTCAACACATCAAATACTACAACAGATCAAGTCATACACAAAACGGACTTACATTATATCGTGTCATTATAGTACAACATTACAATCATTATTCACAATACTCTCAACCCCACGCGGTGACCAGCGCCCACGGAATACCTCCAAAGTCCCCGTGAGCACCGCATGTTCCCTCTCCAGGGACACACGTGCACGGACGTAGGCCTGAAAGAGGGGTAGGCAGCCGACTCTTGCCTGACCATCCATCGCCTGCTGCCTGGATCCGCGTATGGCCATCTTGGCCAGGCCCAGGACCGACAGGTAGGTTCCACCCTCCCACTTGGCTCTCCCCACACCCTGCCTTGTGGCCAAACACAAGAATCGTAGGACTAAAATGTAACCAGAACTTTAGGAACAACCCCTTCAGATATTGATACAGGGGCAGTAGCCTCTCACACTCCATATAAATGTGGAACACGGTCTCTTCCTCGCCACAGAAAATACAGGCAGCGGACGAGTCCGTGAACCGACTCAAAAGTTTGTTACATGCCACCGCTCTGTGCAGCACTCTCCACCCCAGGTCCCCCACGTATAGGGGGACAACTCCCTTGTAGAGGGACCCCCACTGGGGACCTTCCCCTCCTTCAGGTGGTAACACCGTCCGCCATGGTGTGTCGGGACGGGAGACGAAGGCAAGGAGGTGCAGAATGTGCAGAATGTGCAGGAACATTCTATACAGTGAGCGTCTCTTCGCGTCACGAAACGGCACGCTGATCATCTCCGACAGGCGGCTCAGGTTGTGTGGAACCGGTGCCCGGGATATATCCCGGAACCGAGGCCCAAAGAGCAGATCTGACGGAGCGGGTAAGGGCTCATTTAAAACCACTCTGGGCGCACGCCTCTCCTCGACACCCACCATGATTTGTTGAGGACCGGCCACTCCCGCAGCCGCAACATCCCCCTCCCCTCGTGGAGCAACACGCTGGCTGAAAACAACCAGATTCCTCACTCTTAACACATCCCGGTAGAAAACAGGCAAGCCCCTTAGGGCAGGTCGACTGATGCCCGCCACCGGGAGCCGCGGACCCCCCTTAGACAACGACCCTGTCGCAAAAAATACGTGGCCAAAATGTGCCATCTGGGGGGGTTCTCTATATACATATACCTCCTCAGAGTCCTGAGGCGGAGAGCCACCACCTGGGTACGCACGCATACCAAGGACTGGCCGCCCTCCTCTAACGGGAGGCTCAGGACAGCTGCGGAAACCCAGTGCTTCCTATTTCCCCAAAAGAAGTCCACCAGCTTCATCTGTAAAGCATTTACAAAAATGGGAGGTGGGACAAGAGTAGCCAGCCGGTACCATAACATGGAGGCCACCAGCTGGTTTATGACCAACACCCTCCCCTGAAAAGAAAGAACTCCAAGCAGGCCTGACCAGCGCCCCAGCCTGGCAACCACTTTCGTCTCCAACTCCTGCCAATTTGCCGGCCAAGCATCCTCAGTGGGACTCAGGTACACCCCCAGATAGAGGAGGTGCGTGGTGCTCCACGCAAACATTGCCATCTCCTCTGGCAGGGAGTCCACCTGCCACTGGCCCACTAAAAGTCCAGAGCACTTGCTCCAATTAATCCTGGCAGAAGATGCAGCCGAGAAAATCTTCTGGCAATCACGCATCCTCCGCAGGTCACCAGGATCGGTGAACATAAGGAGTACATCATCGGCATAGGCCGAAAGAACCAACTCCACCCCTGGGCCCGGTAGGGCCAGGCCTGTCAACCTCCTCCGAAGAAGACACAGGAATGGCTCCACACAGACCGAGTACAACTGACCTGACATGGGGCACCCCTGACTGACCCCCCTCCCAAAATGAAAGGGAACCAACAACGCACCATTAACCTTCACAAGGCACTACACTGCAGCATACAAGAGGCGAACCCGGGCCACAAAATGCGGTCCAAATCCAAACGCTTGCAACGTTCCGAACAGGTATTCATGCTCTACCCTATCAAAAGCCTTCTACTGATCAAGAGACAGAAACGCAGCTGACTGACCAGTTCCCTGTGCTAGATGAATCAGGTCCCTAACCAGGTGGATGTTATCCTGAATGGACCGACCAGGGACTGTGTAGGACTGGTCATGGTGAATCAGCTGAGACAGCACAGAGCCCAGGTGATTTGCCATCGCCCGTGCAAATACTTTATACTCTGTGCATAGGAGAGAGACCATGCGCCAGTTTTTCAACAGGCGGTGTTCCCCCTTCTTGGGCAGCAGGACAACAACTGCTCTACGCCACGAGAGGGGCATCTCCCCTGTCGCCAGGCTCTCCCCCAGAACCAACATGTAATCACCCCCAGGATACCCCAGAAGGCTCTTACAAACTCTACCGTCAGCCCATCCAGCCCGGGGGACTTACCCCTCCTGAGCTGATGCAGTGCACGAGTCAACTCCTCCAAAGATAAAGGGCCATCAAGAAGATCGGCCACCTCCCTATCTATAATCGGTAGACTCTCCCACAGGTCCTGCTGAGCTTCCCCGCTGACTCCACCTGCGGAGAACAGGGAACCATAAAAGGACCTGACCAAGGCACTAATCCTCTCTGGATCCGTGACAGAGGAGCCATCATCTGCGAGCAGCTCCTGCCCTTTCTCCAGAGAGAAAAAGAAGGGCGATGCTCGATCCAGATCGTGCAGCATCTGGACCCGCGCACTCACGTAAGCGCCTCGGGACCGCTCAAGTTGCAGGTTCCTCAAGGCTTCCTTCTTCTCATGAAACACACCCCATTCGCAAGAGTCACCTCCAACCTGACCCAGGCGAGACTCTGCGTCCATCAGCTCCCTCTCAAGCTTCTCAACCGATGAGTCCCGCCGCCTGGTCGACCCCCACATGTATTCCTTACAAAAAATACAGATGTGTGCTTTCCCCACATCCCACCACTGCCTTAGGGAAGAGAAGCATCTCTGCCTCTCTCTCCACCGCACCCAAAACCGACTGAATGACTCCCGGAAACACCGATCCTCCAGCAGCCGGTTATTAAAGTGCCAGTATGCAGACCCGGCCCGAACGCGCGCTGGATTAAAATCCACACGCACCAGACAGTGGTCCGAGCATGGCACCAGCTGCATTGAGGCCGCTGAGACATGGGAAACAAACGCTCGGGAGATATATATTCGATTAATGCGGGATCCACCACCCTCAGACCTCCGCGAAAAAGCAGTGGAGTCTGGGTTGAGGTCCCGCCACGCATCAACCAACTCAAAAGAATCAATCAACCCTCTCAGCTTCTTTGCTACAGCAGGAGCACACTGAGTACCAGAACGATCTCGCACCTCAAGTGTGCAGTTAAAGTCCCCCCCAAGGAAGACACACTCTACCCTATCAACAGTGCTCAACAGAGCATTCACCTCCTGAAGTAGGCCGGCCTGCATCGTGCCGGAGCTGGGGGCATACACGTTAATGAAATGCAAAGGCATGCCATCCAGGCTCACGGCCAGATGGAGCAAACATCCTGGCACAACTTCTTGCACTTTTATAATATTGGGCAGGAAATCCTGAGCCAACAGAATGGCCACCCCACTCGAATTTGAGCTAAGATGACTCATATAGACCTCACCTTCCCACTCCAACCTCCAGGTGGGTTCATCACTCACAACAGTATGCATCTCCTGCAGAAAACACACTGCAGATTTTCTCTCCCTAAGGACCGATAAAAGCTGGAATCTGCGTAAACTCGCTCTACTCCCGTTTAAGTTTAGTGTGACTAGCGTGAAAGTACTGACACATTAAATTGAAATCCTCACACTTCTCCTCCTGGGCTCTGTAGCCCTCTCTCTTTTTAGGAACTCCAAAAAGTCCCTAAACTGACACTGCTCAGAGCCAAGAAGTTCACTTCCTTGGTCGCAAGGATAGCCTCGAGAGTTTTAACTAAGGACGACAGATCAGCCCACCATCTCTTAGCAGCTTCGATCTTTGTCCTGCTGGGGCGGCTTGTTTTTAAAAACTCCTGCACCTCACAGATAACAATTGCATGAGACTCGTCCTTGGTTCCTGGGCTATCGTCCAAGTTACTTGCACCTGACACAACACGCTCAGCATCACCAAGGTCATTTTCAGAAGTCGAAAAACCAGAGCTCTCTGGAATTTCGCCAACCCCTCCACACAAACTGGCCCCATCATTCTCCCTCTCCTCCGGCATGACACCACCCCCCACGATCAATGCCGGGGTAGGGTCCCAAAGCCCCTATCCGCATCACACAGCCCACTGACTGGCTGGGCTCCTGCGCTCTGTCCTCACCCTCTATATCTGGGCCTGGGGAAGAGAAAACAAGAGGCATTCCCAGGGTCTGTGGTAAACTGGCACCCCCAGAATCTGAAAGAAGGTCGCTGCCTGAAGTAACTCCGACCTCCACAGCACCGAAAGCACCCCCTCCACTGGCAACACCCAGAGGCTCTCCACTAGTTATTTTCCTCTCCCCTACCAAATCAGCCAGCAATACAATACACACCTCAGAACCTCCATTGGCTCTAAAATTGAGCACTAATTGGAACACCAATCCCCCCGACCCCCCCCCCCCCCCCCCCCCCTGGGCTGACTCTGCTCATCCCCCGTCTCAGGGTCCACACTACCAGGGGAGCTTACCCCCACCCTCCTGCATGCTAACACCCTCAGTAGGCCTCTGAAACGAGGGGACCTCCTCCGACCCAGAAGACACACCCCCAGGTGAGCCAAGATGAACACACGATGAGATTCCCCCCCTCGGAGGGCCCCTGAGACAAAACGACATCCCCCCCGCCCAGAGGACACAACTCCAGAGGGGTCTACCCCATCACCTGACCCTGTGGTTCCCTCGAGAGATACCTGAGGTGGATGCTCAATCTCCAACCCAGACAACGTCATTTCCTGACCTCCAACCACATCGGTGGTGGAAGATCTGGAAAAATCCACCCCCTAACTTTGGACTCACGTCCCTGCTCTTCCTCACCAGGCCCAATCCTCCTTTTTGTCCCACTAGCATGCGGCGGTGTGGTAACCTCCATAAGGAGAGGGTCTTCCTCCTCCACACTACCCCCCGCCTCCTTACCACCCGCGCGTTTTACCTTCCCTACCCCCTTCAGAGCCACCTCAGCTCCTTGCTGGGCCACGGCAGTTTCACTCTGGACCCCCCTGGAGCTGACAGGCGCCCCTTGGGTGATCTCCGCACTCGGCAGTAGCACACCCGCTTGCTTTTGACTCGCTTGGGTGATCTTTTTCTGCTTATTCTTCTTCTTCTGCTGCTGCTCCCATTTATCTCCCCCCTCACCCTGTGCCTCACCTTCAGCCACCCCCTCAGGTTCAGGATGTGGGGGGCAGGGGCCCTTGCTGCCCCGGGTCCCCAAGGCTGAAACTGCAGACCCAGAAGGGCTATCCCCGCTGCCCCGGATCACCGAGGCAGAGCCGGCAGCCCCAGCCAGGTCAGCGATTCCTAGCAGCGACCCCTTGATTAGGACATTCCCTACGGAGATGTCCATAACCACCGCACGCATGACACCGTGCCTTTCCCCAACTCCAATGCACGCTTCTGGGGAGACCCCTACACTCCACCTCGAAAATCCCCTCATCACCTTCCCCCTCCCCCACCTTCACGAACACCCTTCTTTTGAAACTGAGAATCCCTTTTTCCTCCGGGTCCCCTCCAAGCACTAAAGCACTTAGACCGCACCTCCCCAATCTGAGACAGGTGTGGAATGAGAGTCGCATCCGGAATACATGTGGGGCAACTCCGCAGGAGAACCGGTCTCACCCTGGACATCCATGGGTCCACCTGTATATGGACCCCCCCCCCCCCACTGAAATCCCCCTCTCCACCACTGTGGCCACATCCTCCCGGTTCTTCAATATCATCTCAACCTTTCCCCTCTCGAGCTCGGAAGAGACAATAGCCCCCCTACCAAGAAGGGCATTCATAGCCTTCTGCCGCGCCCCCGCCATCGCCATCCGGGCAGAGGCACAAACCGGCTCCAGGCACCCCAGCAGCTCAGCAAATTAATTCCCAGGGAAAGTCACAGTCCAAAGCAATCATCAAAAAGCAAAGTCCTCCAGCTGATGAAAGAAAATTCCCAAACTCGTCCACATCAGAAAGCAGCTCACCCTGTCTTGCCGAACGCAAAAGCACCTTCTTCACATTAAGCCAGGCAGCCGCACTGTGCAAAATGACTTTAGGGCAGAGAAACAGTGCCAAAAAACACGACAAAGGCACCGAAACACTTCAAACCCTCGATGTCCAGGCACTCTTGGCAGTCTCTCTCTTTCTCCCTCTCCTCTCCCTCTCCCTCTCCCTCTCCCTCTCTCTCCTCTCCCTCTCCCTCTCCCCTCTCCCTCTCCCTCTCCCTCTCCCTCTCCCTCTCCCTCTCCCTCTCTCTCTCTCTCTCTCCTCTCTCTCTCTCTCTCTCTCTCTCTCTCTCTCTCTCTCTCTCTCTCTCTCTCTCTCTCTCTCTCTCTCTCTCTCCGACCAACATGTCCCATCTACACTGGTCCCACCTGTCCACATTTGACCCATATCCCTCCAAACCTTTCCTATCAATGTACTGTTGACGTGCCTTTTGAACGTGATAGTACCTGTCTGAACTACCTCCTCTGGCTGCTCATTCCATATACCGACCATATACTGAGAAAAGCTGCCCCTCATGTTCCTATTACATTCTTCACCCTCTCACAAACCTATGTGCATTGATTCTTGATTCCCCTAGCCTGGGGGTATAAGAGTGTGCATTCACCATATCTAATTCCCTTGTGATCTTATACATTTCTGTAAGATCACCCCTCATCCTCCTGAATTCCAAGGAATAAAGTCCTAGCCTGCCTAACCTCTCCCTGTAGCTCAGGCCCTCGATTCTTGGTAACATCCTCGTAAATCGTCTGAGTATAGAAGTTGGGAGATCATGTTACAATTGCACGAGACATTGGTGAGCCCACACGTGGAGTATTATATTCAATTTGGTCACCGTGCTATAGGAAGGATGTCGTTAAATTGGAAAAGGTACAGAGAAGATTAACAAGGATGGTGACAGGGATCGAAGGGTCCCAATCTAAAACATCACCTGTCCTTTTTCACCAAAGATGTGCTCTGGGCCTCCGAGTTACTCCATCACTTTGTGTCCTTTTTCTACTAAATGAGCATCCGCAGTTAGGAGGTCTCTACAACTTTTTCCAACTGTCTAGTCTGCATTCATTATTTTCACATGTACCGAGGAACAGTGAAAAGCTTTTTTTATCTTACTATCCATTCAGCGGAAAGAAGATACGTGATTACAAGTGAGCTGTCCGCAGTGTACAGATACAGGATAAAGAGAATAACATTTAGTGGAAGATAAAGTCCAGTGATTTCCGATTAAAGATAATCCTCGGATCTCCAAAGAGGTAGCTGCGAAGTCAGGACCGCTCTCTTGTTAGTGAGTGGATGGTTCAGTTGGCTGATAACAGCCAGGAAAAAACTGTCCCTGAAACTGGAGGTGCCCCTGTTTCTGGACTCCCCCAACATCGGGAACATGTTTCCTGCCTCTAGCGTGTCCAAACCCTTAATAATCTTATATGTTTCAATAAGATACCCTCTCATCCTTCTAAATTTCATAATATACAAACCTAGCCACTCCATTCTATCAACATATGACAGTCCCGCCATCTTGGGAATTAACCTTGTGAACCTACATTGCACTCCCTCAATACCAAGAATGTCCTTCCTCAAATTTGGAGGACAAAACTGCATACAATACTCTAGAGTTTTTGACTGTGAAATGCAGGCCATTATATCTGCCACGGGAGTTTACTGTGGTTAGCATTACTGTTGTATACATGCCCCCCACAGCCAACTCTAAGGATGCTCTGCGTATTCTCTACCGTTCCATCAGTGAGTTGCAAAGAAATCATCCAGAGGGCGTTGTCATTGTTGCTGGGGACTTTAACCAGGCCAACATGAAGACTGTCCTCCCTCATTTCCATCAATATGTGGACTTTGTTACACGTGGAGAGAATACGCTGGACCGGGTCTACAGTAATATCAAGCAGGCTTTCAGAGCAGTACCCCGGCCTCACCTCGGCTCCTCTGACCACCTCTCTGTAATGCTTAATGAATTACAAACTAGTTAGCCTGACTTCGGTGGTGGGAAACGTGCTGGAGTCAATTATTAAAGACGTAATAATGGGGCATTTGGATAGCAGTAAAATGATTAGTCCAAGTCAACGTGGATTTATGAAAGTGGATTTCAGCAACTAAGTTACAGAGTTGAACAAGTTAAGGCTTTATTCTTTGGAGCGCAGAAGGTTAAGGGGGGACTTGATAGAGGTTTTTAAAATGATGAGAGGGATAGACAGAGTTGACGTGGAAAAGCTTTTCCCACTGAGAGTAGGGAAGATTCAAACAAGGGGACATGACATGAGAATTAAGGGACTGAAGTTTAGGGGTAACATGAGGGGGAACTTCTTTACTCAGAGAGTGGTAGCTGTGTGGAATGAGCTTCCAGTGAAGGTGGTGGAGGCAGGTTCGTTTTTATCATTTAAAAATAAATTGGATAGTTATATGGATGGGAAGGGAATGGAGGGTTATGGTCTGAGCGCAGGTATATGGGACTAGGGGAGATTATGTGTTCGGCACGGACTAGAAGGGTCGAGATGGCCTGTTTCCGTGCTGTAATTGTTATACGGTTATATGGTTATATGGTTAAATCATGCTGGATTAATCTTCTGCAATTTTTTGAGGATGTGTCAAGTAAAATGGATGAAGGGGTGCCAGTGGATGTAGTGTATCTAGACGTTCAGAAAGTCTTTGATAAGGTCCCGCACAGGAGACTGGTGACTAAAATTAGAGCACATGGCAATGGGGGTAGGGTGTTCACATGGATAAAAAATTGGTTGGCAGTGTGGAAGCAACAAGTAGGAGTGAACGGGTCCTGTTCAGAATGGCATGCAGTGGCGAGTGGAGTACCGCAAGGCTCGGTGTTGGGGCCGCAACTGTTTACCATATATATTAATGATTTGGAAGAGGGAATTAGGAGCAACACTAGCAAGTTTGCGGATGATACAAAGCTGGATGGCAGTGTGAACTGTGAAGAGGATGTTAGGAGGATGCAGTGTGACCTGGACAGGTTGAGTGAGTGGGCAGATGCGTGGCAGATGCAGAATAATATAGATAAATGTGAGGTTACCCACTTTGGTGGCATAAATACAAGGGGGCAGATTATTATCTCAATGGGGTTAGGTTAGGTAAGGGGGAGGTGCAGCGAGACCTGGGCGTCCTTGTACACCGGTCACTGAAAGTTGGCTTACAGGTACAGCAGGCAGTGAAGAAAGCTAATGGAATGCTGGCCTTCATAACAAGAGGATTTTAGTATAGGAGTAAAGAGGTTCTTCTGCAGTTGTATTGGGCTCTGCTGAGACTACATCTGGAGTATTGTGTACTGTTTTGGTCTGTTAATTTGAGGAAGGACATCCTTGTGATTGAGGCAGTGCAGCATAGGTTCACGAGATTGATCCCTGGGATGGCAGGACTGTCATATGAGGAAAGATTGAAAAGACTAGGCTGGTATTCACTGGAGTTTAGAAGGATGAGGGGATATCTTATAGAAACATATAAAATTGTAAAAGGACTAGACAAGCTAGATGCAGGAAAAATGTTCCTAATGTTGGGTGAGTCCAGAACCAGGGGTCACAGTCTTAGAATAAAGGGGAGGTAATTTAAGAGGTGAGAAAAAATGTTTTCACCCAGAGAGTTGTGAATTTATGGAATTTCCTGCCACAGAGGGCAGTGGAGTCCAAGTCACGGTATGGATTTAAGAGATGGTTAGATAGAGCTCTAGGGGCTAGTGGAGTCAAGGGATATGGGGAGAAGGCAGGCACGGGTTATTGATAGGGGACGATCAGCCATGATCACAATCAATGGCGGTGCTGGCTCAAAGGGCCGAATGGCCTTCTACTGCATCTATTTTCTATGTTTGTATATTTCTATCTGCCCATTCACCCAACCTGTCCAAGTCACCCTACATCCTCTTAGCATCCCCCTCACAGTTCACACTGCCACCCAGCTTTGTGTCATCTGCAAATTGGCATCCACGATTTCTAGGGCCACATCCTTGAATGTACAAATTTTGTGCAGACACCTCCCATAGTTATGATCGAACCTGGGTCTCTGGCGCTTGAAGGCAGCAACTCTACCACTGTGCCACCGTGCCATGGCACATTGGCCTTCATCAGTCAGGGTACTGGGTATAGAAGTTGGGATTTCATGTTACAGTTGTACAATATGTTGCCAATCTTGCAGTGGGGTATTATGTTCAGTTTTAAACAACCTGTTATAGGATGGATGTCTTTAAGCTGGAAGTGCAGTGAAGATTCACAAGTGTGTTGTCATGTCTTGAGGGGCTGAGCTACAGTGAGGCCCAGGTTAGGATTTTGTTCCTTGGTGTGAAGGAGGCTGAAGGGTGATCTTATTGAGGTGTATAAAATGATGAGAGGAACAGATAAAATGTACAATACTTTTACATCAAGATGAATGCAAAATACCTTAACATCAACAATTAAGAATGGGACTAGTGTATGAGGGTCATATTGGTCGGCAGGATTAAGTTGGGCCAAAGGGCCTTGATCATGCTATATGTCTCCATGTGAACATTGCGACAGAGGGAGCATATTAAAGGCACGAAAGTCTGAAGTGTATCTTGAACCGAAACATCACTTATCCATTTTCTCCATGCAGACCAATTGAATAACTACTTTGGTTCTGTCTTCACTAAGGAACACATAAATAATCTTCCGGAAATAGCAGGGAACCGGGGGTCAAATGAGATGGAGGAACTGAGTGAAATCCAGGTTAGCCAGGATGTGGTGTTAAGTAAATTGAATGGATTAAAGACCGATAAATCCCCAGGGCCAGGTAAGTTGCATCCCAGAGTACTTAAGGAAGTAGCCCCAGAAATAGTGGATGCCTTAGTGATAATTTGTCAAAACTCTTTAGATTCTGTAGTAGTTCCTGAAGATTGGAGGGTAGCTAATGTAACCCCACTTTTTAAAAAGGAAGTGAGAGAGAAAACGGGGAATTACAGACCAGTTACTCTAACATCAGTAGTGGGGAAAATGCTACAGTCAGTTATTAAAGATGGGATAGCAGCACATTTGGAAAGTGGTGTATTCATTGGACAAAGTCAGCATGGATTTATGAAAGGTAAATCATGTCTGACGAATCTTATAGAATTTTTCGAGGAAGTAACTAGTAGAGTGGATAAGGGAGAACCAGTGGATGTGTTATATCTGAACTTTCAGAAGGTTCAAGGTCCCACATAAGAGATTAGTATGCAAACTTAAAGCACACGGTATTGGGGTTCAGTATTGATGTGGATAGAGAACTGGCTGGCAGACAGGAAGCAAAGAGTAGGAGTAAACGGGTCCTTTTCAGAATGGCAGACAGTGACTAGTGGGGTACCGCAAGGCTCAGTGCTGGAACCCCAGCTATTTACAATATATATTAATGATCAGAATGAGGGAATTGAATGCAACATCTCCAAGTTGCTGATGACAGGAAGCTGGGGGGCAGTGTTAGCTGTGAGGAGATTGCTAGGAGGCTGCAAGGTGACTTGGATCGGTTGGGTGAGTGGGCAAATGCAGGGCAGATGCAGTATAATGTGGATAAATGTGAGGTTATCCACTTTGCTGGCAAAAACAGGAAAGTATCTAATTATCTGAATGGTGGCCGATTAGGATAAGGGGAGATGCAGCGAGACCTGGGTGTCATGGTACACCAGTCATTGAAAGTAGGCATGCAGGTGCAGCAGGCAGTGAAGAAAGCGAATGGTATGTTAGCATTCATAGCAAGAGGATTTGAGTATAAGAGCAGGGAGGTTCCACTGCAGTTGTACAGGGTCTTGGTGAGACCACACCTGGAGTATTGCATAAAGTTTTGTTCTCCTAATCTAAGGAAAGACATTATTTCCATAGAGGGAGTACAGAGAAGGTTCTCCAGACTGATTCCTGGGATCGCAGGACTTTCATATGAAGAAAGACTGGATAGACACGGCTTGTACTCGGCTAGAATTTAGTAGATTGAGGGGGGATCTTATAGAAACTTACAAAATTCTTAAGGTTGGACAGGCTAGATGCAGGAAGATTATTCCCGATGCTGGGAACGTTCAGAATAAGGGGTCACAGTTTGAGGATAAGTGAGAAGTCTTTTAAGACCGAAATGAGAAAAACATTTTTTACACAGAGAGTTGTGAATCTGTGGAATTCTCTTCCACAGAAGGTAGTTGAGGCCAGTTCATTGGGTATATTGGACATCTGGTGGCGCTGTTGCTAGCTGACTCCGCATTCAGTCAGGTATCTTTCTGTTATGTTTGAAGTGCGTTTTTTGTGGGGTTTTTAATGTCTTTATGTGGGGGAAGAGGCTACGGTACATCCCAGGAGATACCGTCCTACAGTCACTTCCTGGAGAGTATGCGACTACTATTCGAGTCGCGTCCTCGCTCCCCCCCCCCCCCCCCCCCCGGCCTACCTACTGGACCAGAGCTCCAGCAGCGGCGGCGCAGCGTTTGATACATCGCGGAGCGGGCGATGCCTTTCGGGGATTGCCGTTTGGAGCCCCGGAGTGCTGGGCCTGCTGCACCAACATCGCGGAGCTGTGGTTCGCGGAGCTCCCAACGCGGGCGAGGCTGATCATCATCGCGGAGTCCTGCGACTACGCCCGGCTCGGCCTGTGGACTTCAGGAGCCGCGTACTCCGGTGGGAGGTGGCTGATCTGGAGGTCTGGGCCGCTGAGGATGTTCTCCGTTGGGGTTCCATCATTCCCGGCGAGAGGACCTGAGCATCGGGCTGCCCGTGGCGGCGACTGCGGGTGCTCGGGAGGCCCCGACCATGGGTGAACATCTAGGAAGATCGGCAGGGAGTCTGGCTGGACTATGGCACCTTCCTCCACTTTGGTGCCGCTGTGGGGTTATGTTGTGTCATGGACTTCTGTGTTTGTGCTTTAAAAAAAAAATGTTTTATTTATTAATTAATTATTTTTTAATGTTTCTTGACTGTAAGGAAAATCCATTTTGTTGTCTCTTATGAGATATTGACAATAAATTGAATACAATACAAAACAATATTTAAGAGGGAGTTAGATGTGGCCCTTGTGGCTAAAGGGATCAGGGGGTGCAGAGAGAAGGTATGTACAGGATACTGAGTTGGATGATCAGCCATGATCATATTGAATGTCTCGAAGGGCCAAAAGGCTTACTCCTGCACCTATTTTCTATGTTTCTATGTGTAAATACACTCTTCTCCAACTTACCCCACTAGTCTTGTTCAGTAAAAAACATTGATTCAGGCACTGGACCAACTGAACTTTATTTTTAGAATGAATAGAAAATTCCTCTATACGATACATAAACCACCACAGGTTAGATCCTCGTCTCTGCCTGGCCAAGCCCTTCAGCCTCATGCAAGCAGACACACACCAAAAGGTCACGCAGTCCCAAGCGGCCCTCCAGAAGATCGACACCTATCTAAAATGAGGCTACCTTTTCTAGGTCCATGAACCTTAAGAGGCCGAACTACATAGCGTTGGTCTCTTTACAGTCAAATCAATCATATTAATTACATCAATACATTTTTGACAGTTCTGCCAACCAATTACAGTATTTCTAAAACAATGTTTCTTGCAGAAATGTTTTATCATTTGGTGTTTTATTACTATTAATGTTTGGTGTTTTCTGAGTCATTCGTAACTGTCACTGTATGTCATGTTGTTACTTGTGGGCGGAGCACCAAGGCAAATTCCTTGTATGTGAATACTTGGCCAATAAACTTACTTAGTCCATTGAATAATACAACATTTACCCTGGAACTCAAAACAATTCTGCTCGGGCTTAACACTTTCGCCAATCAACAAACAGCAGGGGAACTGTCTTGCAACATTATTTACATATCTTTTGCAGCAAACCAATCAAACTCATGCATTTACAATAAGGTGGTGGTCCTCTGCAAGAATCTCATAATATTGACAATTGAAGAGATACTTATACATGTCTTATCTGAAACACTGATCTGGGACCTAAACTTCCTGGCACGAGCCAGCAGCTTGTGGGTTCTTATACTGAAATACAGACTTGGCCAAAAAGGCCTTTGCAATGCATGAATCCTCTGCTAAATGTTGGTTCTATTCTGCCTCTATTTTGGCCTGGATTTACACATGGATGCTGTCTGAGTCGTTGAGTTAAACAAGTACATGTTGTCTATTTTTGTAAACCAGCAACTGCAGTTCCTCGTTTCTACATGTTAAAGGGACCCGCGATTTAGACTGATTTCACTGTGTTTGTGGGTGCCATCATATCGCCGGATTTCCCAGCCCCCCCGGTGGAAAATTAAAATGTTTCCCTGTCACAAGTTCGCCCCGCCAGTGATCTCAATCCTGGGGTGCGAACGAAGCGCAACTTGTTAGTTAGTTTTAACATTTCAGTCGAAAAGTGGCGAGAATGTCAGCGATCGGGGCAGAGAACTCGCTCAGCGCGGCAATGAAACCAGTTTAAATGGAAAATGCTGTATTTAATTTGGGTCAAACTTTCTCTAAAACAAACCTTCCGGGCTCCAGGACGGACAAGGGGCGGTCTGGGACACAAAGGTGTCCGATTTTCATGAGAATCGGAGACTTTTTGAGGAGAGAGAAACACAGTGGCGCCGGGAGCTGACAACAGGATGTTTCCGCCCCGTCCGCTCTCTGCCTTTAAGATGCTCTGAGCCGCCGCCTCTCGTTTCATTTCTCACCCAGTCCTGACTGTGAGAGATAACTTTTGCAGAGTTGCTGATATGAGCGAGACCGCAGTCGTTGAAGCGGCTCCTCCGCCCGCCCAAACCAAGGCTCCCAGGAAGAAGGCGGCGGCCACCCGGAAAAAGACCGCCGGTCCCAAGCTGGGGGAACGGATCGACAAGATTGTTGCGGATTGCCACGAACGGCGAGGAATGTCCCTGGTGGCGGTATCGAAGGGACTGGCCGCCAGCGGTATCGATGTTGAAAAGTACCACAAGCTCATCAAGGTGACCATCAAGAGGAAATTGGAAACCGGTTCCCTGGTTCAGACCAAGGGCAAGGGCGCCTCGGGCTCCTTCAAGGCCGCTGCGAAAGAAGGCGCCGTGAAAATGGCAAAGAAAGCCAAGAAACCAGCGTCCAAGGTTTCGAAGACCAAAAATCTGACCGTCAAAAAAACCCCGTCCAAGAAACCACCGGCAAAGAAAATGTCCAAGAAAACTGTAAACAAGAAATCTCCCGCCAAGAGAGTTGGGGTCAAGAAATCGCCCGCCAAGAAAGTTGGGGTCAAGAAACCAACACCAAAGAGGCCGGCGGCTAAGAAATCAGTGGCCAAGAAGGCCAAGAGCCCCAGGAAGGCCCCAGTAACAAAGGTGAAAGTGGTCAAGACGCCGAGAAAAGCGCCGAAGCCGAAACCAGCGGCGAAAGTCCTGAAGAAAACGACAAGAAAATGAATTGAAACGATCAACTTGTAAATACCTAAACCCAACGGCTCTTCTCAGAGCCACTCACATCTCCCCGGAAAGAGCTGATCCTGAATCAAGGGTTACAGTCCCAGGACGAGGCTCAGTGCCAACGGGAAATAATTCCCATTAAACTTGGGGTCCTCGGTAATTCGCTGCCCCGTCCCTTGTGTCTGAAATAAACACAGACATTGGGCTCAGTTTAAGGCTTCTCTGTGAAACTGCAACACTTGATGGTGAATTCCCGCTCACAGACCAAAGTCCAACTAGGAGGATCCCCAGATCAGCGGGTTAATAACACTGCATTGTGTTGGAGGGGAGATATGGGGAGAGGGAACGGGCTCTGAAGATGATTGGGAAATAGACTCATTAGTTGTCAATACATTTAGACAGAAATATTACTGATTGCTCTTTAATTTTGGATCCGTGCCTGTGAAAGTTTGCGGGGCGCTGAGTCTTGGGTGTATTGTCAGCAAACCGTTGAAGTTTGGCGGTTGCAGAAAACTGGGGGAGGAGCTGGGGATGAGAGGCCGCTCTCTGCTCTGTCTGTCACTCTGACAGTCTCCTCCCCTTCTCGCCCCTCTCTCTCTCTCTGCGTTTCTCGAGTAGGTCGGGACGCTGTGTATAAAAGGAGACAGTAGAGCAGCTATAGGATCTTTGGTAGCATTCGTCCTTTTATTGTGCAGCGACTTTAGTGAAGAAACATCATGTCTGGCAGAGGAAAAGGAGGTAAAGGACTGGGTAAAGGCGGAGCAAAACGGCATCGCAAAGTACTTCGCGATAATATCCAAGGCATCACCAAACCAGCTATCCGCCGCCTGGCTCGGCGTGGCGGTGTCAAGCGAATCTCGGGTCTGATCTACGAGGAGACCCGTGGGGTGCTGAAGGTTTTCTTGGAGAATGTGATCAGGGATGCGGTCACCTACACCGAGCACGCCAAGCGTAAGACGGTCACTGCCATGGATGTGGTGTACGCTCTGAAACGCCAGGGCCGCACTCTGTATGGCTTCGGCGGTTGAAGAATTCTTCCCTTTATCCAATCGACAAAACAAAGGCTCTTTTAAGAGCCACCCACCATTTCACAAAGGGAGCAGTGACCGGGAGCATGATCACATTATGTACTGAATGAACTTTTAGTTATTGCCCGATCGCCGCATGCATTTGATTGATTCTTGCTTTCAGCGGTTGTGATGAAGAAAGGTGATGTTAGCCAGATATTCTGAAGGTTTAAACTGAAGAGGTGCTTATAGTAGACTATTCTCCAGGCCAAAGATCATAAAGGCTATCCCCGTTTTCCCCTTTGCTATTTAACACTTTGTAAATCCAGCAACACAAAGGTCGACTCGAAACTTTCCCGGCAAGCAGTAGTATATATCCAGTCTATTCAGACTTGGCGGTTTACCGACGTGATTTGAATTAATTCGAAATTATGTTGGTAGGAACAGAATAATGCTGCATTCACAATTGCAAGGGAGTATGTACCTCGGTTCCCGCTTGCCGTTAAATTGGCGGGCGATTTCAAATTGAACCAGTAGCCAACCACACGACAGTGTGCCTGCCCTCACTGGTTGTCTGAGCTCCGCCCGCCGCTCACAAATCTCTAATTGGTCACAAATAATATTTTCCCCGCCGGCCTCAGACCTGAAACTGGCGTCCAGTTACTGACTGAGCTGCTGCCAATCGCAGCGCGGGAACGACATGTTTGCATCTGTACTACAGCCAATCTCACGCTGTGGGCCGGCCCTTCACCAAGGCTTTAAAAGTCGGCTCCAGAGCCGGCTCCGTCATTCCAGTGCCTCTATTTCACGCTGTAATACAAGTGTTGAAGCACAATGGCCCGGACCAAGCAGACAGCGCGCAAATCGACCGGAGGGAAAGCTCCTCGCAAACAACTGGCGACCAAAGCGGCGCGGAAGAGCGCTCCAGCCACGGGCGGAGTGAAGAAGCCTCACCGCTACCGGCCCGGCACCGTGGCTTTGCGGGAGATCCGGCGCTACCAGAAATCCACCGAGCTGCTCATCCGTAAACTGCCCTTCCAGCGCCTGGTGCGTGAGATCGCTCAGGACTTCAAGACAGACCTGCGCTTCCAGAGCTCGGCCGTCATGGCCCTGCAGGAGGCCAGCGAGGCTTACCTGGTGGGGCTCTTTGAGGACACCAACCTGTGCGCCATCCACGCCAAGCGAGTCACCATCATGCCCAAAGACATCCAGCTGGCCCGCCGCATCCGCGGGGAGCGCGCTTAAACTCGGAACCAAGGACAACAAAAGGCTCTTTTCAGAGCCACCAACCCGGCTGTGGAAAGAGCTGTGTCCTCCTGTTCATTGTCCTCTTACATTACGGTCCCGGCCTTTCTTACCACAACTGGCACCGCAGTCACAGCTGCCGAGCGGAGTCTGACCCCACGGGCTCCAGTGTCCCGGGCGGACCCGGTTACCATGTGAATCCCCTTGTGACGCGTTCTCGTCTCCTCAAGAACAAACTCCTTTATTGATCAGTTTCCCCGCGTCACATGTCATTATTCGGCCCTTCCACAGACACCGTGAGTTGTCCTGAATTAATGTCCGGGTCACTGGGTTGTTTTATCCTTCACATGCTCTACCCAGCTGTTCATTATATCATTACAGTGGCGGCCCGGGCTATCAGCGGGACTTTATTTAGCAACGTTCCACGCTCGCTATTACTGAGCGGAATCTCACGCCGCTGATCCAATGTCTCGGGTAGATCTGTTTATGTTGTACATCTCATAGCGACTATGTGTAAACGACCCGAGAAAACCGCGCCAGCTGTTTGCTCTTCGCCTCCTTTGTGAAGTACGCTGCTTTCACCGACAACATATGTCTGTAGTACGCACAGAAAATGGCGCGAAAAACAACTGTCGGCCCTGCAGTAAACCAGATTGTTTCTGGTTTATATTCTATATCCTTACCTAGGAGAGTGAGCACGTCATATACCTTCCTCACCAGTGTATTCCACAGGGCTGCATCCTATGTCAGACCCCAATGTCTGTTCATCAACATTCCTTGTAATCCCTGTTATGTCCAGGCCCCGTACACCTCAATACTCCTCCAGGAAGGTCGTGAGGCTCTCTGGTTTTCCCTGAACATAGACCCAATTAGTTTTCTTTATTGTCCTTCTTGTCCAGTCCCTCCCGACCACCATTGGAGACACCTGACACGTCCACCTCTTGAATAACTTGCAATTTCTAGGACCCCATTGGCTCATCTAAATTATGTTTTATTTTTAATTGTCTACTGTATATTATGTTGATACTTGTGGGCAAAGCACCAAGGCAAATTCCTTGTATGTATACATAATACTTGGCTAATATCAACATCCAGTCTATTTACACCTCCATCACCCACCAGGAAAGGCCTTACAGTTCTTCTTTGAACAGAGGCCCAATCAGTTCCACTCTATGAACAACCTTGTCTGCCTGGCAGAAGCTGTCCTCCCCTCAATAATTTCTCTTTTGTCTTCTCACGTTCTTCAGGTTAAACATGTAGCCATGAGTACTTGCACGGACCCAAGCTATTCCGCCTTTTTGTTGGTTATGTCAAACAATTCTTGTTCCAAATGTGCACTGGCACCATGCCCCAAATGTTTCCCTGCCGCATCAATAATTGCATCGGGACCATTGATACCATTAATTCTACCCTGCCCTCTTTCACGTGGCATACCTCTGACCCCTCTCCTTCTTCTTGCTCTCTCTGTCTCCCTCAAAGAGGACAGGCAATAGTCTGGCATCTGCTGCAAACCTACTGACTTCCAATGTTATCTGTCCACCTCCTTCAATCCTGCCCCTATATCCTTTGTGTCCTGTAGTTCTGCACTCACTCCCCTGCCCCCAGAAAGAACAGATCCATTAATTCTCATCTTTCACCCCACCAGCATCTACATACAACACATCATCCTCTGCCATTTCCGCTACCATCACCATTTTTTTCACTTAAATTTTGATTGATTTTTCAGGGATATATACAAAACAGTGCAACACCATCACCATAAATAAAACAAAATTAGAAAAACAACAATTAAAATAAAAAAAATAAGTAGATAAAAAAAATAGGAATTACCGTGTGGTTCATTTACCAAATTAAAATAAAACCCATTACATTGATTAATTATCTGGAGATAATTCAATATTCACACAAACATACCATCTAGTTCTATATAACACAATCTTCCCATATCTAGCTCGGCATTTCTCTAATTGGTGTCATGGCTCAAATAAACAGTCCATTTTTCCCAGATCTTCTCAAATGAATTCTCCTTGACTCAAGGAATATGTCAATTTCTCCATATTAAAGATGTCTCGCACAATTTCTAACCACTGATCCTGTTTTGGACTTTTTTCATAAAGCCACTGCCTGGTAATGGCCTTCTTACTTGCTGCAATCAAATATGTATCTTCTATTTTTACAATATATTTAATACGCCCCAGATACATCACAGGGCAGGTATTTGGGATTTTATAACCCAAGATATTTTTTACAACTGCATTAACACTTTCCCAGTATGGCCTTATCTTTACACAGTTGCAGAAAATATGCGAGTGGTCTGCCTCCGTACTCCCACACAGCCTCCAACAGTGTTGTCGGACAGCAAGTTGCCTACTATCACCTCAAAAACGTAGCAAGATTAAGAGGACTCATGTCAACTCAAGACTTAGAAAAACTTGTACATGCCTTTATTAATAGCAGGCTAGATTATTGTAACAGTCTCCTTGCAGGCCTTCCTAAAAAAACTGTCAGGCAGCTACAGCTTGTTCAGAACGCTGTTGCTAGAGTTCTAACAAAGACCAAAAAATTTGAACACATTACACCAATTCTTAAATCCTTACATTGGCTCCCTGTATGTGAGAGAATTGCTTTTAAAATCCTGCTGCTCACCTATAAATCACTACATGGTTTAGGACCAAAGTATATCATTGACATGCTTCCACTATATAAGCCTTCTAGATCTTCTGAAACCAATCTGTTAGTGATTCCCAGAGTAAATACAAAACATGGGAAAGCAGGATTTAGTTACTATGCAACAAATAGCTGGAATAAACTTCCTGAAGATTTAAGACTTGCCTCAACTTTGACCACTTTTAAAACAAGACTGAAAACTTTTATGTTTACTTTAGCTTTCAGCTAAATCTTAACTACACTGCACTTTTAACTTTTGCACTTTTTATAATGCATTTTTAATTTTGCTTTTCTTTTCTTTTAGTTCTATTTTATTTTATTATTTCATTTTATTGTATGACATGTTTTTATGTGAAGCACTTTGAGTCTGCCTAGTGTATGAAATGTGCTATATAAATAAAGTTGCCTTGCCTTGCCTTGCTTTTTATTTTGGGTGTTATAAAAAAGTGAGATAGATTCTTCCAGCAAAAATTCTCGCCATACAAGTGAGCTTGTTGATGAGCACTGTGTTTCACACAATTAATACCATTCTTCTTCTGTTATTTAGATCTTTAATTCTGCTTCCCATTTTGTTTTGATGTAGAGCGTTGATTCTCCCCGCTTCCCACCAGCGCTTGGTAGAAAGCAGAGATGACCCGAGACCCCTTCTGTTTATATGCATCCACAATCACCTTGATCACATTATTTGAACTTTCATCTAATTCTGGCCTTATCTCTTTTGTAAAGTAGTCTCTTCATTGCAAGTATCTAAAAAAATCTTTGTTTTCAAGACCATACTTTGACTTTAAATCTTGGAAGCTCATAAACTCGCCATTTTCTGAAACTGTATACATTGCCGTTATGCCTTTTTGTGTCCATTCTTTGAATCTTGAATCATACACCCCCGGCTTAAACTTTGAGTCATATGCGAACCACTTCAATGCGTAAACCCCGCTTTTTAATTTGTTTTTTTCCACTATAACATTACATATTTCTAACGTAAATGCTACTATTGGATTCATAGCATGTTTCAAAGCCCCTCTCAGATATTTGTCTCCCACCAAAATCTTGGACTGGTAACCCTGTATCTCCGTTTCCATTTCTTTCCATCGAGATTCATAGTCAAGTCTATACCAACAAGCCAGAAGTCTGAGTTGAGCAGCAAAAAGTATTTCCTCAGATTTGGTAAAGCCATTCCACCCTTGCTTTTCAGCACTTGAAGTGTTGTTAGTTTTATTCTTGTTGTTTTGCTATTCCAAATGAATCTAGAGATCATTTTATCCCAGGCTATGAATTTATCTTGGGGAACATTAATTGGGAGAGATTGGAATAAATATAGTAGTTTAGGTAGAATATTCATTTTTACTGTTTGTATTCTGGCACTGAAGTCTAGAGGAAGGGTAAACCACCTTTCAACATCCTTTTTGATGTTTTCTTCAATTTTGTTATAATTAGTTTCAAACAAGTTGGAACGTGTTTTGGTTATAGTTACACGAAGATACTGCATTGTTTTAGAATTCCATTTCAGATTATATGCATCTCTGATTTGTTGGGATGGAGAATAATTGAATGAAATCATTTGTGTTTTTGTTATATTCAGTTTATACCCTTAGTAGTATCCATATGTTTCAAATAGGTTCATTAGATTTGGGAGACAGATATCTGGTTGTTCAACAAAAATAATGATATCATCAGCAAAAAGACCAATGATATGTTCTTTCCCCCCTATTTTGACCCCTGCAGGTCTTCTCTCTGCCTTATTGCTTGTGCTAAGGGTTCAATATACAAAACGAAGAGAGTAGGAGAAAGACAGCATCCTTGCCTTGTGCCCCTCTCTAACTGGATCCTTTTTGATATGTTTCCATTTACCTTAATCCTAGCTGTAGCCTAATGATATATTGTTTTAATACACCGAATTACATCTTCATTGAAACCAAATCTCCTTAGTACTTCATATAACAACACCCAACTAACACAATCAAAGACTTTATCTGCATCTAAACTAACCAGAACCATATTTGTATCCTTTTTTTGAGCATTATCCACAATGTGGAGGGTTCTTCTAATATTATCCTATGTTTGACGTCCCCGAATAAATCCAGTTTGGTCTTCATTAATCAGATCTGGTACAAAAGTCTCGAGTCTATTGCAAATGATTGAGGTAAATAATTTGTAGTCTCACCTTAAGTCTACTGATTGCAGCTTCCAGCTCCTTAACTATAAATGGTGACGTAATAATATTATATTGTGTCTCACCAATGGATGGCAGGTTGAGTTAGTTAAGAAAACTTCTCATTGTCCTTTCGTCAGCTGATGGTTGTTTAGAATAGAGTTTCTTATAGTATTCTTCAAATATTCTTTCTATCTCATCTGGCTCATGTGATTATTGATTGGTATTAGGATCTATTATTTTATGAATTGTATTAGAGGCCTGCTGTTTACGCAGGTGCCTGGCCAGGAGTCTAGTTGCTTTTGGTCCTGTTTCATAGTAGGTCTGCTTTACAAATCTTGTCCTTTTTTCCATATCTCCCCCGAGGATCTCATCTCCCCCCTTATCTCCTTAATCTGTTTTACTACCAACTGATCCTGTATGTTTTTATGTTTTTTCTCCAATTCTTTCAATTTTTATACTTTATGTTCATACGTAGCCAGCCGGGCCTTTTTATGTGATGATGTCAGGGCGATCAGCTTTCCACGTATAACTGCCTTCATAGCATCCCACAGTATTACAGGATCCACATCCCCATTATCATTCTCTTCTATGTACCTTTTTATCTCTTCCCTTATTTGTTCCACATTTGCTTTATTATTCAAAATACCCACATTGAGCCTCCAAACAGTATTTATTTTTCTACTATTCAGGTGTACTGTCAAGCTGATTGCACTGTGATCAGATACATCTGCCATCCCGATTTTACACTCTGTGATCCTGTGGCTTTCATCTGTATTCATTAAAAAGTAGTCAATCCTGGAGTAGGCTGAGTGAGGAATTGATTAGTGTGTGTAGTCCCTTTCTAAAGGGTGAGGTTCTCTGCAAACATCAATTAGGCCCATTTCCTGCACTAATGTGTTAATAAACATGGTCAGATGCATCTTGGTTTTTTTTAGGCTTGTTGTATCCAAATTATGATTCATGACCACATTGAAGTCCCCTCCACATATCAAAATACCTTCAGTCTCTAAAGCAATAATGTCAAACAGAGTTTTGAAAAAACATTTGGTACTCTCTGGGGGGGGGGGGGGGGGGGGGGGGGGCATATACATTGATCGGTGTCACTACTTTGTTTTCCAGCTTTCATTTAACTAATACGTCATCGTGATCCCACCACCGGTCACAGCTTCCCATCTTCATCTTTCATAGCAAAAGGATTTTAGTATAGGAGCAGGGAGGTTCTACTGCAGTTGTACAGGGTGTAGGTGAGACCACACCTGGAGTATTGCGTGCAGTTTTGGTCTCCTAATCTGAGAAAATACATTCTTGCCATAGAGGGAGTGCAGAGAAGATTCACCAGACTGATTCCTGGGATGTCAGGACTTTCATATGAAGAAAGACTGGATAGACTTGGCTTGTACTCGCTAGAATTTAGAAGATTGTGGGGGGATCTTATAGAAATTTACAAAATTCTTAAGGGGTTGGACAGGCTAGATGCAGGAAGATTGTTCCCGATGTTGGGGAAGTCCAGAACAAGGGTTCACAGTTTAAGGATAAGGGGGAAATCTTTAAGGACCGAGATGAGAAAAACATTTTTCTCACAGAGAGTGGTGGATCTCTGGAATTCTCTGCCACAGAAGGTAGTTGAGGCCAGTTCATAGGCTATATTTAAGAGGGAGTTAGATGTGGCCCTTGTGGCTAAAGGGATCAGGGGGTATGGAGAGAAGGCAGGTACAGGATACTGAGTTGGATGATCAGCCATGATCATATTGAATGGCGGTGCAGGCTCGAAGGGCCGAATGGCCTACTCCTGCACCTAATTTCTATGTTTCTATCCCTTTCTGCCTTCAACAGACCACACAATCTGCAACTTCTTGTTTCAGTCATCCCTTCCCACCCAAACCACCCCTTCTCCAGCTACTTTCCTCTGCAACCACAGGAGATGTAACACCTGTGCCTTGAACTCTTCCTTCACATTTACCCAAGGATCTCAGCTGTCCTTAACATGAGACAAAGATTCATGTACATGTCCTTTAACCACCTCTGTTGTATTTGGTGTTCCTGCTGTGGCTTCCTGTATGGCAAGACCAGGTGTAGACTCGGTGACCGTTTCACTGAAGACTTGCGCTCAATCCACCAAGGCCTGGAGTTCCCAGTGACTAACCATTTTAACTCCCCCTCCAATTCCCATATTGACCTTTCTGTGCTGGGCCTCCTCTATTGCCACAGTGAGGCCACACACAAACTGGAGGAACAGTACTTTATATTCTGCTTGGGCAGCCTACAACCTGATGGTATGAACATTGAATTCACCAGTTTAAGGTAACTAATCTACAAACAATTCCCAAACTCACCCCTTCATTTTCTTTCATCACAACCTCTATCACAATCCGCACATCCTCTGTCCTTATCACTCACCTTTTCTTATTTTAATATTTCAATGGTGAAGCCATCTGCCCACCAACCATCCCCACCTGTATCTACCTATCACTCAACAGGTCTTGCCCTGTTCCAGTTTTCTCCCCTCCCCACTCTAATCAGCCCAAATGCAGGTAGACCCTGTTTCTCAAAATCCCCCGCAGCAAATTCGCCAATACATGACCTGTGCCTAACAATGATGCAAGTATATCTCCCAGATCCACTGCAATTTTACCCTGGCTTCACACAATGTCCTGGGATACACCTGGTCAGGAATCAGGGATTTAGCCCCCTTAGAAAGACATAGAAAATATAAAAAATAGGTGCAGGAGTAGGCCATTTGGCCCTTCAACCCAGCACCGCCATTCAATATGATCATGGCTGATCATCTAAAATCAGTACCCCATTCCTGCTTTTTCCCCTTATCCTTTGCTTTATTTAGCATTAAGACCGAAATGTAACTCTCTTTTGGAGAGAATTCCACAGATTCAGTCAGATTGGAAGTGTGACCATCGAATATGGGGGGGTGCTGCCGCTCAAGAGGACCAGCGCGAACAGTAAGAGCAAGTAACATGGGGAAATATTAATATAATGACCCAAAGGCTCTTTTCAGAGCCACCTACAGTGACCGGAAGAGCTAAGTACCGGCGGGTGTGGGATATTTCCGTTAATTACAACCGTTCTGTGTATCTACCACAGACGAGTCTCCGTATGTCCGTTTTAGTCTAAAGCCCGCAGATAAAAATACTATTTATCTGCGTACGAAGAGCTCCGTCTAAACAGGACCCCTTACCATTTTCCTCTGTCTTTTCTCAACAGATATTTTACCAGAAATAGAGAAATCACCACCCCTCCTCCTTGTACTTCCCGGATGAATCTCTGGTGAGAGGAACAGCCCAATCAGAGTGTAGTCGTACACTAGTGAACGGGCGGCAACAAGAGAAGCGCGGAAACCAACCGTCGTTCCCCAAGAGTTTGAGAAAGTCCGCCAAAAATGTTTTTCCCAATAATCTCCAAAAACAAATACATTTTAAACTCAGATCTTGCGTACCCCATTTCGCCTATCAATTTAATTTTATATCTCCATTAATTGGTAATCGAACGGAGCAAATGCGTCTCACGGATTATAGCAGCGGGTGGGTTTGTGGTTAAATAACACAGCGTTAAATTATGTCCGGTAAATTCATAAAGTGCGGTCGGATGCGAGATTACGGCGTCAAGTGGTTATGTGCCTGAACCTGTTGTGATCTCAGTAAAAGCGGCATTCAGGGAACAATCCGGCCGCAGTTTGTTAAACAATCACAATTCACCATATTGTACCGGTGTTCCAAAAGTCCCCATACAATTTTACAGCAATTCGATGTCGAAATAATGCTACAACTCTTTTCAGTGAAATTGTGGGTGGCTCTTAAAAGAGCCTTTGGGTTTTCGGTTTAATGAGGATTGAGAATGTTTACTTCGAACTGGTATACTTGGTCACCGCCTTTGTCCCTTCCGACACGGCGTGCTTGGCCAGCTCCCCGGGCAGCAGCAGGCGCACGGCGGTCTGGATCTCCCGGGAGCTGATGGTCGACCGCTTGTTGTAATGAGCCAAGCGGGAAGCCTCACCCGCGATGCGCTCGAAAATATCGTTGACGAACGAGTTCATGATGCTCATGGCCTTGGAGGAGATGCCGGTGTCGGGGTGAACCTGCTTCATCACTTTGTAAATGTAGATGCCGTAACTCTCCTTCCTCGACCTCCTACGCTTCTTACCCGCCTTGCCTGCAGGTTTGGACACGGCTTTCTTGGCGCCCTTCTTGGCCACTGCCACTTTCACTTTCGGTGCGTCAGGCATTTCGTCTGTCGGCTTTGGAAACACAAATGTAGAGAACTCAACCGGAGCGCGGATTAAATAGGCTGCACCACCGCCCTATGCAAATGAGGGATTGGGGAAAGCGAACATTGTCATTGGATGGTGTCAATCAACCATTTGATTGGACCTTGAAGTAACCAATCACAGTGCTTCACTTCCACCAATCATAGAGCGCGCCCACTGCCCCGTGTCCGGTAACACTTGACCGGACGGGGAGGCGGAGTTCGGTGGAGCCGCTGCTGTCAATCATTTTTTTAAAATTTCAAAATAGACTTTATTAAGGTAATAAATATATACGATATTCTCTACTTTTGACTTAAAAAGTGCTTACTGCCAAATTCCTTTGAAGGAATCAGAGAAGAAATACACTGCGTTTGAAGCAAATGGGAAATGATATCACTACTGCAGTTTCTTTTGGTGTAACTAATGGCGTGGCTGTTTTTCAGAGATGGACAAACTTGTTGAACAGGAAAACCTTAAAGATACTTTCCCTTATCTTGAGATTATAACTATTGCAGGAAAAGACCAAGCTGAACATGATGAAAATGTACAACGGTTTTTAGATGTCGTACATTCCAAAAATCTAACATTAAATCAAGGAGGGCGACCAGTAGCTTTCATGTCTCGTACTCTCCAAGGTAGTGAATTGCAATACCCACCCGTCGAAAAGGAAGTTACAGCAATTATTGCAGTGAGGAAATGGAGTGAGGAAATTGCAGTGAGGAAATCCTTGCTCGCCAGCACTTCACTTTGATAACAGATCAGCATTCAGTAGCTTTTATGCTGGATAATCGGAAACGAACGAAGATTAAAAACAGTAAAATTCATGAATGGAGGATTGAATTATCTGCATATAGTTATTCAATTGAGTACCGCTCTGGTCAGGATAATGTTGCACCGGATTCATTAACTCGAGCATTTTGTGCCTCTGTTAATTCTTCTGCACTCACTGATCTTCACAATGGGCTGTGTCATCCTGGAGTCACTCGTTTGTTACACTATGTTCATTCCAAAAACTTACCTTTCTCGACAGAAAATGTGAAGATGATGTGTGCTTCATGTAGAATCTGTGCTGATTTGAAACCAAGGTTCTTCTGTCCTGAAGAAGGAAGAGTGATCAAAGCTACTCACACTATGGAATGTTTGAGTATTGACTTCAAAGGGCCTTTACCATCCTTCTCTCAAAATGTTAATATACTTACCTTAGTTGACGAATATTCGAGGTTTCCATTTGCTTTCCTTGTCCAAATATGTCAGCGGCTATGGTTATCAAATGTTTAGATCAACTGTTTTCACTCTGGATGTCCAAGTTACATACATTATGATAGGGGCACCTCATTCATGTCAAATGATTTAAAAGTTTTTTCACACAGAGAGTGGTGAATCTCTGGAGCTCTCTGCCACAGAGGGTAGTTGAGGCCATTTCATTGGCTATATTTAAGAGGGAGTTAGATGTGGCCCTTGTGGCTAAGAGGATCAGGGGGTATGGAGAGAAGGCAGGTACGGGATACTGAGTTGGATGATCAGCCATGATCATATTGAATGGCGGTGCAGGCTCGAAGGGCCGAATGACCTACTCCTGCACCTAATTTCTATGTTTCTATGTTTCTAAAAGACTACCTTTCTAATAGAGGAAATGCAACAAGTAAAACAACACCATATCATCCTATTGGAAATGGTCAGGTTGAGAGGTATAACTGATTCATTTGGAAAGCAGTGAAACTGGCTTTAAAGTCTAATGATATACGAGATCAGCATTGGGAATGTGTTCTACCAGATGCATTACACTCCATCAGATCTCTACTGTCAACTGCTACCAATACTACTCCACAGTTAAGGGACAGAAGTTTAGGGGTAATATGAGGGGGAACTTCTTTACTCAGAGAGTGGTAGCGGTGTGGAATGAGCTTCCAGTGGAAGTGGTGGAGGCAGGTTCATTGGTATCATTTAAAAATAAATTGGATAGGCATATGGATGAGAAGGGAATGGAGGGTTATGGTATGAGTGCAGGCAGGTGGGACCAAGGGAAAAAAAGTTATTTGGCACGGACTTGTAGGGCCGAGATGGCCTGTTTCCGTGCTGTAATTGTTATATGGTTACATGAGCGGTTCTTTAACTTCAAACGGTGTCCTTCTAGTGGTACTTCTCTCCCATCATGGTTGACGAGCCCTGGGCATGTGTTGCTTTGTCGTTATGTCCGATCAAATAAGAATTAACCTTTTGTTGATGAAGTTGAACTGTCTGGTCAACCTCTCTTATGCAGCTATCAATGTATCGGGATGGACGTCAGTCAACTGTCTCACTTCGTGACCTTGTACCATGTCCGTCTACTCCATCAGCCCCTTCACTTCTTTATAACTCTAATCAAGAAGTTCCTCCATCAGCTCCTTCAATTCATGATAACACTAATCGAGAACCTCCTCCAACACTTCCAGCATCCCCTATGGAAATTTCTATAAGAAATTCTAAAATTATAAATCTAAATAACAATTTGAGTGAAGTTGATGACCAAGCAATATATCTACCCCCAGCTATTGAAACACCATTATCTCCTGAAGCTCCAGTGCTGCGCTGGTCATCAAAACATATTAAACCTCCTGACCGTTTCAATTGATAAATAGGAGGGGAGAATGAAGTGGGCGCATGTGCGGGGCTCTTCTATAGTGTGTGCATATGCAGGACTTTTCCGGAGTGTGCGCAAGTGCGAAGTATTTCGGGCAGGAAAGGCCTGCGGAATCAGCCATGTTTGCCAGACGTTTCTGAGTTGATGTATTAAAGAAATAAGTTGCTTAAAGCTTTAATAAAGTGAAGTAGTTTACGAGTAAAGTTTAATTTGCCTCTCAACATACAATACATGAACCGTGCGAAAATTTCATCCGACATTTTCGGGGACTATAAAAATTATTCCATAGAGTCAACATACATTGCTCAAAGTTAACAAATCTGTCCCCCACCCTTGCCACTCAAGTGGCCCCCTGGCATGGGATACCTTCCCTTATTTTGAGGGGCATCTCCACCACATCCTGCCCCACATGTCCAGCAGCGGAAGGACCCTAGATGGTGGTCCTCCCCCACCGAGCCTTGGCGTTGGCTGCACCGAGCTTCAGTGCGTCCCTCAGCATGCACTCCTGCAGTCTGCAGCAGGCCAGTCGGCACCATTCTCTGACGGAAATCTCTCTTTGCTGGGTGGTGAACAATGCTCGGGCTGACCAAAGAGTGTCTTTCACTGAGTTGATGACCTTCCAACAGCACTCGATATTAGTCTCTGAATGTGTCCCTGGGAACAGTCCATAAATCACAGAGTCCTCTGTGCCGGAGCTGTTTGGGATAAAGCATCCCAGGGATCCCTGCATACTTCTCCAGACTCTCTTTGCAAACCCACACTCTGCGAAGAAGTGGGCAACCGGCTCCACCCCATAGCAGCCGTCCCGAGGGCAGTGTGCGCTGGTAGTGAGGTTCTGATGGTGCAGGAAGGATCTGACTGGGAAGGTTCCCCTCACCGCCAGATCTTGGTGCTTGTTGGTGAGTTCTGCCGATGGGGCATTTTGCCAGTCAAGCTGGGAAGTCTGCTCTGGGAACCACGCCACAGGATCCATGGAGTCCTTTCCCTGCAGGACATTCCGTGCTGACCACTGCCCGATGGACTTGTGGTCAAAGGTGTTGGTCTGGAAGAACTTTTCCACAAACGACAGATGGTGCACAATGTCCAGCTGACTGGCATATTTCATGGCATCTACGCCAGGCCCATCCTTCACAACACCGGGGACAGGTAGAACCTCAGCAGTTAATGACACTTGGTGCCCACGTGCCTTGGCTCTACACTCCGCCTGATGCAGCCACACATGAAGGTGGCCATCAGGGTGAGGGCGACGTTGGGAACGCATTTACCCCCATTGTCTGCAGAACTGTGCATTGTGGCCCATTGCACCCGATCTATCCTCGACCCCCAGATGAACTGGAAGACGGCCCGAGTGCTCCCTGTGGTGTAGGAGGGAGGGCCAGGCCACACTTACTCCAAGTACTGTAGCCCCAAGAGCACCTCACACCTGATGACCCCATTTTTCCTGTTATGGAGAGGGAGCGTTGCCTCCACAGCTCCAGCTTCTTCCAAACCTTGGCTATCCACCCCAGCACCTTCAAGAAGTCAGGCTTGATGGTGAAGGGGACGGAAGAACGGTTGGGCCAGTTGCCAAAGAGCAAGGCCTCGCTCTTCCTGCGGTTCACCCTGGCTCCCGTGGCCGACACAAACTGGTCGCAGATGTTCATCAATCAGTGGACCGACCCTGGATCCGAGCAGAAGATGGCGACATCATCCATGTACAGGGAGGTTTTGACCTGAGTGCCCCCACTGCCTGGCAATGTCACTCCTCTTATGCTCACATTCTTTCTGATGAACTCGGCAAAAGTTTCAATACAGCAGACGAACAAGACAGTGGAGAGAGGACAACCCTGCCTGACTCCAGACCTGACGGGGAAGCTGTCTCATTCCTACCCATTGATTTGCGCTGCACTACAGATATCGGTGTAGAGCAGTTTGATCCCATTTTGGTGAGCACGTCCCTCATGTACGTGTGTGATATCCTGTCGAAGGCCTTCTCCTGGTCCAAGCTGACTAGGCAGGCATCCACCCGCCTGTCCTGCACGTAAGTAATGGTATCTCTCATCAGCGCTAGGCTGTCTGAGATTTTCCTGCCAGATACAGCACAGGTTTAGTCCAGGTGAATCACCCGTCCCAGAGCAGACTTGACCCAGTTGGCGATGGCCTTAGACAGGAGCTTGTAATCAACATTCAACAATGTAATGGGTCTCCAATTCCTTATATCCTTCATCTCCCCCTTCTGCTTGTAGATTAGGGTGATGCTGCCCTTCCTCATGGAGTCTGACATGCTGCCGGCTAGAAGCATGTGGTTGTACACTTCCAGCAGGTCCGGGCCCACCCAGTCCCACAGAGCCGAATACAACTTGGCCGGTAGCTGACAATCATCGCTTGGACGTAGACATCAAAGATTCGAGGGCGGATCTTTGGTAGACATAGCTTCTGTCATTGGAACATTGGTTGCGATGAAGTCACACAGAGGCCAGGCTGGGGAAGGACGGCAGATGGGCTTTTACCACCGGCCAGGTCCCGTGGGACTCTACAATCTGCCGGAGTGAAAGGCACGTTCTCAGTTCCACAACAGGACAGCCGTCACCACACATGGAATATCAGTGAGAGCTGACAGACATGGATAATCAGGATCCCAGTCTGGTTCCCAAAAATTCACTCAATCCTTGTTCATGTGAGTTTAGAAGGATGAGAGGGGCTCATTGAAACTTACAGAATAGTGAAAGGCCTGGATAGATTGAACATGGAGGGGATGTTTCCACTTGTCTTGGACACAAGGTCATAGCCTCAGAATAGAAAGGATGTACCTTTAGAAGGGAGATGAGAAGGAATTTCTTTAGTTAGAGGGTGGTGAATGTGGAATGTGGAATGTGGCCAAGTCAATGGATATTTTTAAGGTGGAGATTGACAGATTCTTTATTAGTTAGGGTGTCAGGGGTTTTGGAGTGAAGGCAGGAGAATAGAGAGTTCAGTCATGATTGAATGGCAGAGTAGACTTGATGGGCCGAATGGCCTTATTCTACTCGTTATGAACTCACGTGTGTATTGGATTTAATGCGGGTTTCATCTGTCCCAATCAGAGACTCAGCACAAAGACCGAAGGCTTAACCTGCAGTCAGGTAGAGAGATGGCGACAGAAGAGATCAGAGACTGAGTGATACAGAGTAAGGTCACTCGCCCAAAGGATGTCCCATCAGGCGCTAGGCAGAGAGACAGCTAACAGAGATGGTGTGGGACTCTTGATGTTTATGATGTAAAGACTTGGAGGTGAATGTGGGCAGCATAATTCGTATGTTTACAGATTATATGAGAATGTGTGGTTTTGTAGAGAGTAAGGATTATCAAAGGCAACAATAGAATATAGATCCGTTGGAATGTCAGACAGTGGAATAGCAGATGGAATTTAATCCTGTCACCTCTGATGTTCAACCTCTCACTTCTGAGGTCTGAGGTTCCCACCTGCTTTAAAAGGGCATCAATTATATTCGTGCCCAAGAAGAGCAAGAGTTGGGACTATGACTATCGACCAGTGGCACTAACATCTGTGGTGATGAAGTGCTTTGAGAGGTTGATCATGGCGCAAATCAACTCTTACCTCGACAAAAACCTGGACCCTCTGTAGTTCGCTTACCGCCACAACAGATCAATGGTGGATGTGCTCTCGCTGGCTCTCCACTCCGCTCTGGACCACTTGGACATCAAAAACTCATATGTCAGGCTGTTATTCATTGATACCAGCTCGGCATTTAATACAATCATCCCCTCCTAGCTGGTTACCAAACTCGCAGAACTTGGTCTCTGCGCATCCCTCTGCAATTGTATCCTTGACTTCCTCATTCCAGCGTAATGGTGAAAACGTGTCAGCCTTAATAGCAATCAGCACTTGAGCACCTCAAGGCTGCGTGCTTAGCCCTCTGCTGTACTCACTCCATACGCATGACTGCGTAGCCACGAACTCCATCATCATGTTCGCTAACGATACCACTGTTGTGGGACGTAGCACTGATGGGGATGAGTCAGAGTACAGAAGTGAGATCAGCCGACTGACAAAATGGTGCCAGCACAATTTCCAGGCCCTCAACAGCAACAAAACCAAGGAACTGATTGTGGACTTTGGAAGTGATAGGATGGGGACCCACAGTCCCGTTTATATCAACGGGTCGATGGAAAGGGTCAAGCTTCAAATTCCTGGGCGTGCATATCTCTGGAGATCTTTACTGGTCCGAGAACACTGAAGCCATCATAGTGAAAGCACATCAATGCCTCTACTTCCTGAAAAGATGACGGAGAGTCGGTATGTCAAGGAGGACTCTCTCTAACTTCTATAGGTGCACAGTAGAGAGCATGCTGACCTGGTTGCATCGTGGCTTGGTTCGGAAACTTGAGCGCCCTGGAGCGGAAAGGAGTATAAAAAGAAGTAAACACTGCCCAGTCCATCATCGGCTCTGACCTCTCTTCCATCGAAAAGTCGCTGCCTCAAAAAGGCTGGCAGTATCATCGAGGACCCAAATCATCCGGGCCATACACTCATCTCCCCCACTACCTTCAAGTAGAAGGTGCAGGAGCCTGAAGACTGCAACGTCCAGGTTCAGGAATAGCTACTTCCTCGGCTCGGACAAAACTCTGAACATTAATAGCCCATAATCTGTTTATTTGCACTTTATCAGTTTACTAGAATAATGCATTAATGCATTTCGTTGTAATGCGTTTCATTGTCTCTGTACTGTACACTGACAATAACAATTAAAATTGAATCTGAATCTGAATCTGAATCTGAATCTGAATAAGTGGGACCCGTTGGGTCCCATGTTCACACGGGAGGGCTGGTCCCCTGACGCAATATTCCACATCTACACCAATTCCAATATTGGTGGCCAGTGGGGGGGGGGGCTTTCTGGAGTGCTGGTATGGGTTCTTGGGGTGGCAGCTCAGTCCCTCAAGCCTGATCTGCTGGCAGCTCACTCAAGGCTGGTGGGCTGGCAGTTGACTCATGACTATTCCTTGAAATTCCATTTCAAGCAGGGTGCAAGGCCACCAAATTCAAATCCATGTTCCTACGATTTCAAGCAGGGTGCAAGGCCACTAAATTCAAGTGCAGTTTCTTACCACTACGAGCAGGGTGCAAGGCCAACGAATTCAAGTGCAGTTTCCTACCACTTCAAGCAGGGTGCAAGGCCACCGAATTCAAGTGCCGTTCCCAACCACTTCAAGCTGGATCCAAGGCCACCAAATTCAAGTGCAGTTTCATACCACTTTCAACAGGGTGCAAGGTCACCAGATTCAGTGCAGTTTCATACCATTTCATCCAGGGTGAAACCTCCATAAAACCACACAAAACACCAAACTCACAGTTCAGTAGACATTTAGTGTGTTCAGTTGATTCACAGCTCAGACAAAGTCGTGACCTCTCCCTCCCCCATCATGCAGAGACTGAGCCACACCCACACCTCCGGGTTTTATAACCCCTCCCCCTCCCACCGGAAAAGGTGTGGATTTCTTGGCGTAAAAATAAATTGGATAGTTATATGGATGGGAAGGGAATGGAGGGTTATGGTCTGAGCGCAGGTATATGGGACTAGGGGAGATTGCGTGTTCGGCACGGACTAGAAGGGTCGAGATGGCCTGTTTCCGTGCTGTAATTGTTATATGGCTATATGTTATATGGTTATTCAGAGGTCAGAGAGACTTTACCCTTGTCTCCATCCGTCTTGCAGACACTGAGTGAGGCACACCACTTCCTGGTTTTATAATCCCTCCCACTCCCTCCCTCCCACTCCCTCCAGCATTTGCAGTAAGTAGTGCCTTTGAACTTAAAGTCAAAGCACCCAAGCCACCATTTGCAGTAAGTAGTGCCTTTCAACTTCAAACCAAAGCACCCAAGCCACTATTTGCAGTAAGTAGTGCCTTTCAACTTCATGCCACCATTTGCAGTAAGTTGTGCCTTTCAACTTCAAGCCAAAGCACCCAAGCCACCATGTGCAGTAAGTAATGCCTTTCAACTTCAAGCCAAAACGCCCAAGCCACCATTTGCAGTAAGTAGTGCCTTTCAACCTCAAGCAAAAGCACCCAAGCCACTATGTGCAGTAAATAGTGCCTTTCAACTACAAGCAAAACACCCAAGCCACCATTTGCAGTAGGTGGTGCCATTCAACTTCGAGCCAAAGCACCCAAGCCACCATTTACACTAAGTAGTGCCTTTTTACTTCAAGCAAAACACCCAAGCCACCATTTGCAGTAAGTAGTGCCTTTCAACTTCAAGCCAATGCTCCCAAGCTACCATTTGCAGTAAGTAGTGCCTTGCAAATTCAAGCCAAAACACCCAAGCCACCATTTGCAGTAAATAGTGACTTTCAACTTCATGCTATCATTTGCAGTAAGTAGTGCCTTTCAAATTCATGCCAATGCACCCGCGCCACCATTTGCAGTAAGTAGTGCCTTTCAGCTTCAAACCAAAATCCCAAGCCACCATTTGCAGTAAGTAGTGCCTTTCAACTTCAAGCCAAAGCACCCAAACAACCATTTGCAGGCAGTGCCTTTCTACTTCAAACAAACCATATTTTCATTTTCAAAACACTTTAAGGGGACTCACAGTTGTGTAGAAATTTGTTCAGTGTTATTCAGAGGTCAGAGAGACATTACCCTTGTCTCCATCCATCTTGCAGAAACTGGGTGAGGCACACCACTTCCTGGTTTTATAGTCCCTCCCCCTCCCTCCAGCCAAAGCCAAAGCACCCAAGCCACCATTTGCAGTAAGTAGTGCCTTTCAACTTCATGCCACCATTTGCAGTAAGTAGTGCCTTTCAAATTCAAGGCAAAGCACCCAAGCCACCATTTGCAGTAAGAAGTGCCTTTCAACTTCAAGCCAAACACCCAAGCCACCATTTGCAGTAAGTAGTGTCATTCAACTTCAAGCCAAAGCACCCACGCCACCATTTGCAGTAAGTAGTGCCTTTCAACTTCAAGCCAAAACACACAAGCCACCATTTGCCGCATGTAGTGCCTTTCAACTTCAAGCCAAAGCACTCAAGCCACCAATTGTAGCAAGAAGTGCCTTTCAACTTAAAGCTAAAGCACCCAAGCCACCATGTGCAGTAAGTTGTGCCTTTCAACTTCAAGCAAAACACCCAAGCCACCATTTGCAGTAAGTAGTGCCTTTCAACTTCAAGCCAATGCTCCCAAGCCACCATTTGCAGTAAGTAGTGCCTTTCAAATTTAAGCCAAACCACCCAAGCCACCCAAGCCACCATTTGCAGTAAATAGTGCCTTTCAACTTCATGCTTTCATTTGCAGTAAGTAGTGCCTTTCAAATTCAAGCCAATGCACCCGCGCAACTATTTGCAGTAAGTAGTGCCTTTCAGCTTCAAACCAAAATCCCAAGCCATCATTTGCAGTAAGTAGTGCCTTTCAATCTCAAGCCAAAGCACCCATGCCACCATGTGCAGTAAGTAGTGCCTTTCAACTCGGGCGGGTGAAGTCGCCATTGCGGAAGCCCTAAAAAGCGGTCTCCCAGCAGGGACCCACGGGCTCCCGGTATTACTGTCCACCAGACCTGCGGTAAGCCTCCGAATCTCCGTTCGCAGCAGCGCACCACCACCGCTCCTCCCGCTCCGAACTCGGCCAGATGGTGAATAGGTCAGCAGCTCCGCGACTAGAGCCCTAGGTCGTTCCTGCTGGAGGCCACTCCACGTTGCTCAGCCCCAACGACAACGGAGACCCGACAAAGAAACGGTCGGGTTCTCAGTGCAGGGGAAAGACTTTAAGTTTCCCCACCCCCCGCTCGCCACACACACGTACCCTGCCAAAAAAAATAAAAACTACATTGAAACAAGACAAAACATAATAAAAAAGACAGACGGACTGCAGCGGCCGCTGCGACGTGAGTCGCGCCGCCCATTTCAAACAAACCACATTTTCATTTTCAAACCACATTAACGGGACTCACAGTTGTGTAGGCATTTGTTCAGTGTTATTCAGAGCTCAGAGAGACATTACGCTTGGCTTCATCCATCTTGCAGACTGAGTGAGTCACACCACTTCCTGGTTTTATAGTTCCTCCCCCTCCCTCCAGAGACAATGGTGATTTTTTTTAAACATTAATATATCTCTGATTTGTCATCAATGGGAAATATCCTCTGCACCCGTATGGCAGAGGGGGGCTCTGAGGGAGGTGGCCAAAAATGACAGCCGTAGGTGGCAGCTTTCTGTCAGAAATCGCAGCACAGTGGGCCAAAAGCGGTCAAGATCAGAGTTTTAGTAATATAGATTTATTCATGTGTGTATATTTTTATTCAATGGTAAATGGACACACTGATCAGTTCTGTATTCGTGCCCACCATGTTCAGGTGTGCTAAAACAAAGCAAGAATTACATTGTCCTATCAGGTACACATGACAATAAACATAGAAACATAGAAATTAGGTGCAGGAGTAGGCCATTCGGCCCTTCGAGCCTGCACCGCCATTCAATATGATCATGGCTGATCATCCAACTCAGTATCCTGTACCTGCCTTCTCTCCATACCCTCTGATCCCCTTAGCCACAAGGGCCACATCTAACTCCCTCTTAAATATAGCCAATGAACTGGCCTTGACTACCCTCTGCGGCAGAGAGTTCCAGAGATTCACCACTCTCTGTGTGAAAAAAGTTCTTCTCATCTCGGTTTTAAAGGATTTCCCCCTTATCCTTAAGCTGTGACCCCTTGTCCTGGACTTCGCCAACATCGGGAGCAATCTTCCTGCATCTAGCCTGTCCAACCCCTTAAGAATTTTGTAAGTTTCTTTAAGATCTCCTCTCCATGTCCTAAATTCTAGAGAGTATAAACCAAGTCTATCCAGTCTTTCTTCATAAGACAGTCCTGACATCCCAGGAATCAGTCTGGTGAACCTTTTCTGCACTCCCTCTATGGCAATAAAGTCCTTCCTCAAATGTGGAGACCAAAACTGTACGCAATACTCCAGGTGTGGTCTCACCAAGACCCTGTACAACTGCAGTAGAACCTCCCTGCTCCTATACTCAAATCCTTTTGCTATGAAAGCTAACATACCATTCGCTTTCTTTGCTGCCTGCTGCACCTGCATGCCTACTTTCAATGACTGGTGTACCATGACACCCAGGTCTCGCTGCATCTCCACTTTTCCTAATCGGCCACCATTTAGATAATAGTCTGCTTTCCTGTTTTTGCCACCAAAATGGATAACCTCACATTTATCCACATTATACTGCATCTGCCAAACATTTGCCCACTCACCCAGCCTATCCAAGTCACCCTGCAGTCTCCTAGCATCCTCCTCACAGCTAACACTGCCCCCCAGCTTAGTGTCATCCGCAAACTTGGAGATATTGCCTTAAATTCCCTCATCCAGATCATTAATATATATTGTAAATAGCTGGGGTCCCAGCACTGTGCCTTGCGGTACCCCACTAGTCACTGCCTGCCATTGTGAAAAGGACCCGTTTACTCCTACTCTTTGCTTCCTGTTTGCCAGCCAGTTCTCTATCCACATCAATACTGAACCCCCAATGCCGTGTACTTTAAGTTTGTATACAAATCTCTTATGTGGGACCTTGTCAAAAGCCTTCTGGAAGTCCAGATACACCACAATCACTGGTTCTCCCCTATCCACGCTACTAGTTACATCCTCGAAAAATTATATAAGATTCGTCAGACATGATTTACCTTTCGTAAATCCATGCTGACTTTGTCCAATGATTTCACCACTTTCCAAATGTGCTGCTATCCCATCTTTAATAACTGACTCTAGCAGTTTCCTCACTACCGATGTTAGACTAACTGGTCTGTAATTCCCCGTTTTCTCTCTCCCTCCTTAAAAAGTGGGGTTACGTTTGCTACCCGCCAATCCTCAGGAACTACTCCAGAATCTAAAGAGTTTTGAAAGATTATTACTAATGCATCCACTATTTCTGGAGCTACTTCCTTAAGTACTATGGGATGCAGCCTATCTGGCCCTGGGGATTTATCGGCCTTTAATCCATTCAATTTACCCAACACCACTTCCCGGCTAACCTGGATTTCACTCAATTCCTCCAACTCCTTTGACCCACGGTCCCCTGCTATTTCCGGCAAATTATTTATGTCTTCCTTAGTGAAGACGGAACCAAAGTAGTTATTCAATTGGTCCGCCATATCCTTGATCCCCATGATCAACTCACCTGTTTCTGACTGCAAGGGACCTACATTTGTTTTAACTAATCTCTTTCTTTTCACATATCTATTAAAACTTTTGCAGTCAGTTTTTATGTTCCCTGCCAGTTTTCTTTCATAATCTATTTTTCCTTTCCTAATTAAGCCCTTTGTCCTCCTCTGCTGGTCTCTGAATTTCTCACAGTCCACAGTATGCTGCTTTTTTTGGCTAATTTGGCTAATTTGGCTAATTTGTACACATCATCCTTCGCTTAGATACTATCCCTGATTTCCCTTGTTATCCACGGATGTACTACCTTCCCTGATTTATTCTTTTGCCAAACTGGGATGAACAATTTTTGTAGTTCATCCATGCAGTTTTTAAATGTCTTCCATTGCATATCCACCGTCAACCCTTTTAGAATTAATTGCCAGTCAATCTTGGCCAATTCACGTCTCATACCCTCAAAGTTACCTTTCTTTAAGTTCAGAACCATTGTTTCTGAATTAACAATGTCACTCTCCATCCTAATGAAGAACTCAACCATATTATGGTCACTCTTGCCCAAGGGGGCACGTACAACAAGATTGCTAACTAACCCTTCCTCATTACTCAATACCCAGTCTAAAATAGCCTGCTCTCTCGTTGGTTCCTCTACATGTTGATTTAGATAACTATCCCGCATACATTCCAAGAAATCCTCTTCCTCAGCACCCTTGCCAATTTGACTCGCCCAATCTATATGTAGATTGAAGTCACCCATTATAACTGTTAAACTCTCTTGAATTCTCTCATGATGCAATTTGGAAGGTGTAATAGTGTCAGACTAAATGGTATGGCCTCAGGGAGAGTCGATAAACAGAGCAATCATGGGGCAAATCTTTCCTGAAAGTGGCAATACATGTCACATGTTGTAACAATTGTCAGTCATGTTATAACTTAATTTAACATTAGCTAACCCATTTTTGTTGGACTGGGCCCTCAATTATTAACTGTCTATATTAATTACCTTGAGGAGAGGGCAGAGTATAAGGATGCATCTTGGCTGGGGGCAAAGTACAGAGGGAACAAGGTATTCTTGTGTACTCATTGCATAGGGTAGGTGCAGCAAGTGGTGTGGGAGGGAAATGGTATTTACTGCAAGAGGGTTGAAGTTTAGAAATAGGGAAGTATTACAGTTGTGCAGGGATATGGTGAGTACTGGACACAGTTCTGCACCCTGTACTGAAGAATGGATACACTGGGATGCAGCGTCAATTTAAAAGTGATATTTCCTGGGAGGAGAGGGTTGTTCTATAACTGGAGTGAGAGAATCAAGGTCAGAATTTTGAGATTAGGAAAATGAAGGGTGAATTTACTTAGAAAAAAAGATCCTTCAGGGTCGTGACAGAGTATTGATGGAGATGCTTCCACAAGTGCAAGAAATTGGAATGTGCGGACAGGGTTACATGATCAGGGAGTGGCCATTCAAAACTGAGGGTTGAAACAAGTCCTCTGAGGGTGGGGTTTCTGAAGAATATGGCTCCCTGGAGATGTCGAGGCTGGATCACTGGAGAGAATTACAGAGGTGGAGAAGTTAAGGTGGTTGATGCCCCGCCGGCAGTTTTGGATAAAATGGTCTAAAGCCGGAAGATGGCAATGAGGGGGGGTCCACGAGGAGGGGGTTCGTTGGAGAAGGGAAAAGGGATCATCAATAGGGGGTGAGGACTCCTTCCCGTGGAAGAACGCTGTGAGGCGGAGGCGACGGTAGAAGAGCTCCAAGTCATGGTGGGCGCGGAACTCATTGAGGTGGGGACGGAGGGAGACAAAGTTAGCGCCTCTGCTGAGGACCGACCGTTGGATGTCGGAGAGATGGAGGTCAGGGGGGATGGTGAACACACGGCAGGGATGGGGGTTGGGGCCGGAGGGAGGCAGGTGAATGAACTGAGGCCGAGGTGATGTCTGATGGAGTGGTGGTGGGTGGCCATGGGGTAGGGGGGGTATGAGGACTGTAGTGTGGACGGGGAAGAGCAGGGGTCACATAGTTTGAGGGGCATGGGGAAGACCCAGTGGACCAGCGGCTGGAGCTGCGGCCTGGCCTCGGAGCAGGGATAGCGACAGCGGCCACACGGCATCGGAGCTGGAGCAGCCACAGTGGCGACCTAGCCTCGGAGTTGGGACAACGGCGATCAGAACTCGGAGCTGGTCGGGCCTCTGTATAAGCAAGCCCCGCGCTGTTTTTATACTCAGAGCTCCAGGTAACCCCTCCTCGCTCCAACGGCTCCCCGGGCCTATGTAGAAGCAAGCCCCGCGCTGTTTTTATACTCACAGCTCCAGGTAACTCCTCCTCACTCCAATGGCTCCCCGGGCCACTTAATTTTATAAAAAAATGTTATCCAACAATTTTTTTGCACCCCTAAAAATTTAGCGCCCGGGGCAACCGCCCCTCTGACCCCCCCCCCCCCCCACGCTACGCCACTGCGTCTATCCCAACGGTATCCTGCCGACTACAGCCAAAATGTTAAAGTTTGTCGGACTCGAAGTGTAGAATCATTCAAAGAATCAAAGTCTCAGTGAAAAAGTCTTTACTAAGTCACACTGGTGAAATTAGAATTCAGCCAGCTGTGTGCACTAACTGTCCACACCTCTAAGCTATCAATGTTCTACTGGCGATACAGAGAAAGTACAAGCATATTTATACTGATAAAACGTCCTTAGCCACATGGTTAGTAGACATAAATGGCCAAAGGAGCTCAGTTAAATACAAAGAAGCCCCTTAATTAAATTGGAGAGATATGGGAGAGATAGACCAGCTGTACAAGCAAGAAGGCTCTGTTGTATTTATTAGAACTCACAGACAGAATGTTGATATTCCAATGGAATGCTAGAAGGCCGGGAACGGCTCTTATCTCAGTTCCCGCTGCAAAGTACACTATTATCTGAATGGTGGCCGATTAGGAAAATGGGAGATGCAACGAGACCTGGGTGTCATGGTACACCGGTCATTGAAAGTAGGCAGTGTTTCAGAGGGAACTGCAGAGATGCTGGAGAATCGAAGGTTACACAAAAAAGCTGGAGAAACTCAGCGGGTGCAGCAGCATCTATGGAGCGAAGGAAATAGGCAACGTTTCGGGCCAAAACCCTTCTTCAGACTGATCGGGGGCGGGGGTGGGTGGGGACAAGAAAGGGAAAAGGAGGAGTAGCCAGAAGGCTGGGGGATGGGAGGAGACAGCAGGGGGGCTGAGGAAGGGGAGGAGACAGCAAGGACTAACAAAATTGGGAGAATTCGATGTTCATGCCCCCGGGGTGCAGACTCCCCAAACGGAATATGAGGTGCTGTTCCTCCAATTTCCGGTGCTGCTCGCTGTGGCCATGGAGGAGACCCAGGACAGAGAGGTCGGAGGCGGAGTGGGAGGGGGAGTTGAAGTGCTGAGCCACCGGGAGGTCAGCTTGGTTATTGCGGACCGAGCGGAGGTGTTCGGCGAAACGATCGCCCAACCTCCGCTTGGTCTCACCGATATAGATCTGCTGACATCTAGAGCAGCGGACGCAATAGATGAGGTTGGAAGAGATGCAGGTAAACCTCTGTCGCACCTGGAACGATTGCTTGGGTCCTTGAACGGAGTCGAGGGGGGAGGTAAAGGGACAAGTGTTGCATCTCTTGCGGTTGCAAGGGAAAGTGCCCGGGGAGGGGGTGGACCGAGAGGGAAGGGAAGAATTGACAAGGGAGTTATGGAGGGAGCGGTCTTTGTGGAAGGCAGATATGGGGGGAGATGGGAAGATGTGGCGAGTAGTGGGGTCACGTTGGAGGTGGCGAAACTGACGGAGGATTACTTTTTGTATGTGACGGCTGATGGGTCTCCAGGGGAGTGGAGAAGTTGAGGCGGTTGATGTCGCGACGGCAGTTATTGATCCTGACTGTCCCGGAAGACCCATTGTCTCCGCCTGTTCGTGCCCCACCGAACTCATTTCCAAATACCTTGACTCCATCCTATCACCCTTGGTTAAATCCCTCCCTACCTATGTTCAAGACACCTCAGACACTCTCCGTCGTCTCCGCGCATTCAATTCTCTAGGCCCTCACCCCCTCATCTTCACCATGGACGTCCAATCACTCTACACCTCCATCCCCCACCACGATGGTCTCACAGCCCTCCGGTTCTTCCTCGACCAGAGAAGCAACCCATACCCAGCCACTGACACTCTCCTCCGCCTATCGGAGCTGGTCCTTACCCTCAATAACTTCACGTTCGACTCCTCCCACTTCCTCCAAATACAAGGCGTAGCTATGGGCACACGCATGGGCCCCAGCTATGCCTGCCTATTTGTAGGTTACGTCGAGAAATTGGAGGAACAGCACCTCATATTCCGTTTGGGGAGTCTGCACCCCGGGGGCATGAACATCGAATTCTCCCAATTTTGTTAGTCCTTGCTGTCTCCTCCCCTTCCTCAGCCCCCCTGCTGTCTCCTCCCATCCCCCAGCCTTCTGGCTACTCCTCCTTTTCCCTTTCTTGTCCCCACCCACCCCCGCCCCCGATCAGTCTGAAGAAGGGTTTTGGCCCGAAACGTTGCCTATTTCCTTCGCTCCATAGATGCTGCTGCACCCGCTGAGTTTCTCCAGCTTTTTTGTGTAACCATTGAAAGTAGGCATGCAGGTGCAGCAGGCAGTAAAGAAAGCAAATGGTATGTCAGTAGTCATAGCAAAAGGATTTGAGTATAAGAGCAGGGAGGTTCTACTGGAGTTGTACAGGGTCTTGGTGAGACCACACCTGGAGTATTGCGTACAGTTTTGGTCTCCTAATCTGAGGAAAGATATTCTTGCCATAGAGGGAGTGCAGAGAAGGTTCACCAGACTGATTCCTGGGATGTCAGGACTTTCATATGAAGAAAGACTGGATAGACTCTGTTTGTACTCGCTAGAATTTAGAAGATTGAAGGGGGTCCTTATAAAAACTTACAAAATTCTTCAGGGGTTGGACATGCTAGATGCAGGAAGATTGTTCCCGATGTTGGGGAAGTCCAGACAAGGGGTCACAGTTTAAGGATAAGGGGGTAAAACATTTTTCACACAGAGAATGTTGAATCTCCGGAATTCTCAGCCACAGAAGGTAGTTCAGGCCAGTTCTTTGGCTATATTTAAGAGGGAGTTAGATGTGGCCCTTGTTGCTAAATGTATCAGGGGGTATGGAGAGAAGGCAGGTACAGGATAATGAGTTGGATGATCAGCCATGATCATATTGAATGGCGGTGCCGGCATCTTATATAATATAATACATTGTTGGGATCATAGGAATAGAATTGTATATGGTTACAATCATCATACATTGGGAAGGAAATTAAGGCTTTGATGGGTGCTCCTCGTGGCACGTTTTTGTTCCCTTCGATATGGAAGCTGCACATGTGCAACAGTTTAGATGTTCAGCTGAATCTGTATGAGATCACAGAGAGGCAGAAATAAATTATGTGACAACCTTTGTCCTTCCACAACAACGACCTGAAATTAAAGCATATAATTAGTTAGTTACACAATTGTAGCTAATTCCAAAATTCAATTACTCGATCTAAACATCTATCCATTTCTTAAGAAAAGATTTATATTTTTAAATAGCTCAAATGTCCAAATAACATTCACACAAGAATTCACAATATAACATGATTTTAAAATCTCATTGTCATAAATTTATAGGCCAAATGGAAGGAATTTAGTGTTTAATTGCTGTAAATTAATGGCCATTTAAATCATCTTGCGAGTAGGATTTTGTGAAACGCACCGGTTTGGAACGTTGCGGTTGCAGTCAATTTGACCCCATGTCGGCATGAAAAATACTGCTGATTCTGATGGGCTCCAAGTCACCTTCTCGCAACTTAAAATGTTGATTAAAGGCATCTTTAGAAGCCCTTTTTAAGGTAAAAATAAACAGCCTACCTTGCCTTGTCCCCTAAGTGAGATCTGTCCCGTTGTCAGCGTTCTGGCTTTAGAAGATAATTTTTAATTTACTCTAACAATTAAATGGTCCAGCGCTAATTTTAATAAACTTAATAAAACGGCAGTCGAAACGATTTTTCTTTAGCAAAAGATACAGCCTAACAGAGATCGTTTTGAATAGGCTGCAGAAAAATCACATTTTAAACCCGCCCCCCTCTCAAAGGTGCCAAAGTACGGGCAGCGGCAGAACTGCAGCGCCACTGAAGGTAAGTTTTGTAACATACCTACTTGTTGTATCCAAATTATGATTCATGACCACATTGAAGTCCCCTCCACATATCAAAATAACTTCAGTCTCTAAAGCAATAATGTCAAACAGAGTTTTTTGAAAAAACATTTGGTACTACTGGGGGGGGGGGGGGGGGGGGGGGGGGCATATACATTGATCAGTGTCACTACTTTATTTTCCAGCTTTCCTTTAACAAATACATACTGTCACCATGATCCCACCACTGGTCACAGCTTCCCATCTTCATCCCTTTCTGCTTTCAACAGACCACACCTTCTGCAACTTCTTGTGTCAGTCATCCCTTCCCAACCAAGCCTCTGCTTTTCCAGTTACTTTCCTCTGCAACCGCAGGAGATGTAACACCTGTGCCTTGACCTCTTCCCTCACATTTACCCAAGGATCTCAGCTGTCCTAAACATGAGACAAAGATTCATGTGCGTGTCCTTTAACCACCTCTGTTGTATTTGTTGTTCCTGCTGTGGCTTCCTGTATTTCAAGACCAGGTGTAGACTCGGTGACCGTTTCACTGAAGACTTGCGCTCAATCCACCAAGGCCTGGAGTTCCCAGTGACTAACCATTTCAACTCCCCCTCCAATTCCCATATTGACCTTTCTGTGCTGGGCCTCCTCTATTGCCACAGTGAGGCCACACACAAACTGGAGGAACAGTACTTTATATTCTGCTTGGGCAGCCTACAACCTGATGGTATGAACATTCAATTCACCAGGTTTAGGTAACTAATCTACAAACAATTCCCATACTCACAACTTCTTTTTCTCCTTCCCCCATTACAACCTCTATCACAATCCACACATCCTCTGTCCTTATCACTCATCTTTTGTTTTATTTTCATATCTGACCAAAGTGAAACCATCTGCCTATCAACCATCCCCACTTGTATCTACCTATCACTCAACAGGTCTTGTCCTGATCCAGTTTTCTCCCCACTCTAATCAGTCTAAATGTAGGTAGACCCAGTTTCTCAAAATCCCCCGCAGTAACTTCCCCAATACATGATCTGTGCCTAACAATGATGCAAGTATATCTCCCAGATCCACTGCAATTTTACCCTGGCTTCCCACAATATCCTGGGAACACATAGTTAGGCCTCAGGGAATTATCCACCTTAGATGGACATAGAAAACATTTTTAAAATAGGTGCAGGAGTAGGGCATTTGGCCCTTCGACCAAGCACCACCATTCAATATGATCATGGCTGATCATCTAAAATCAGTACCCAATTCCTGCTTTTTCCATAAATCCTTTGATTTCTTTAGCCCTAAGATCGAAATCTAACGCTCTCTTGGATACATCCAGTGAATTGGCCTCCACTGCCTTCTGTGGCAGCGAATTCCACAGATTCACAACTCTCTGGATGAAAAAGGTTTTCATAATCTCAGTCCCAAATGGCCTACCCCTTATTCTCAAACAGTGATCCCTGTTTCTTGACTCCTCCAACATCGGGAACATTTTCCTGCATCAAGCCTGTCGAATCCGTTTAGAACTTTATATGTTTCTATAAGATGCCCTCTCATCCTTCTAAATTCCAGTGAATATGAGCCCAGTCGACCAATTTCTTCCATTCTATGTCAGTACCGCCATCCCGGGAATTAGCCAAGTGAACCTATGCTGCACTCCCTCAATAGCAATAATGTACTTCCACAAATTAGGAGAACCAAAAATGCACATAATACTCCAGGTGCGGTCTCAACAGGGCCATGTACAACTGCAGTAGGACCGCCTTGTTCGTAAATTCAAATCCTCACAATGAAGGCCAAAATGTCATTAGCTTTCTTCACTGCTTGCTGTACGAGCATGCTTACTTTCAGTAACTGATATACAAGCACACCCAGGTCTCCTTGCATCTCTCATTTTCCTAATCTGACGCCATTCAGATAATAATCTGTTTTCCTGTTCTGGCTACCGAAGTGGATAATCTCACATTTATCCACATTATACTGCACCTGCCATGCATCTGCCCACTCACCCAACGTATCCAAGTAACTCTGCAGCATCATAGCATCTTCCTCGCAGCTCACACTTCTGCCCATAGAAACATAGAAAATAGGTGCAGGAGGAGGCAATTTGGTTCTTCGAGCCAGCACCGCCATTCATTGTGATCATGGCTGATCATCCCAAATCAATAACCCGTGCCTGATGTCTCCCCATATCCCTTCATCCCACTAGCTCCTAGGCAGGGAATTCCACAAATTCACAAATCTCTGGGTGAAAACGTTTTTTCTCACCTCAGTCTTAAATGGCCCCCTCGTTATTCTAAGACTGTGGTCCCTGGTTCTGGATTCGCCCAACATTGGGAACATTTTTTTCCGGCATCTATCTTGTCCAGTCCTTTTATAATTTTATATGTTTCTATAAGAACCCCCCCCCCCCCCCCCCTCCCCCCCATCCTTCTAAACTCCAGTGAATACAAGCCTAGTCTTTTCAATCTTTCCTCATATGACATTCCCGCCATCCCAGGGATCAATCTCGTAAACCTACGCTGCACTGCCTCAATCACAAGAATGTCCTCCCTCAAATTAGGAGTCCAAAACTGTACACAATACTCCAGAAGTGGTCTTACCAGAGCCCTATACAACTGCAGAAGAACCTCTTTACTCCTAAACTGAAATCCTCTTGTTATGAAGGTCAACATTCCATTAGCTTTCCTCATTGCCTGCTGTTCCTGCTTTCAGTGACTGGTGTACAAGGACACCCAAATCTCACTGCACCTCCACCTTACCTAACCTAACCCCATTGAGATAATAATCTGCCCCCTTGTTTTTACCGCCAAAGTGGATAACCTCACATTTATCTATATTACTAGACTAAGTGGGACCCATTGGGTCCCAGCATCACACGGCCAGGCTGGTCACCAATGCAATATTCCACCTCCCCACCAATTCCAATATTGCTCGCCAGTGGGTGGGGGGGGGGGTTCTGTTGCGCTAGTATGGGTGTTGTGGGCTGAAGGTACTTGTTTCCAGAGGGCTAGTATTGACATTGTGGGCCGAATGGATTCTTGGGCTGGCAGCCAACTGTTGCAATGATTTTAAAAGCCAAGCCAAGGCAAACAATTTGGCTGCAGCCACCCGACAACCAAGATTCATTTTGTGAACACAAACTTGTTAAAAAGGCGAGGCAAACAATTGGGCAGCAGCCACCTTACAGCCGCATCGAGGGGACTCACGTGGAGTAGACATGCGTTCAAAGGAGGAGGAGCCATCTTGGGGAACGGCTGCTAACCAGCAGCCGTCCGTTTAATTCATTTTTTTAAGTTTTTAGTTAGTCTTGTTCTTGTTTGTTCGGAGAAATGGACTTCTTAATGTGGGGGGTAAGGAGGTAATTTTACTTCTAGGTCCCTACCTGGTCGGTGGCAGCACAGCGCTGAAGCGATATCGCGGAGCGGGGCAGGCGATGCCTTGCCTGGGTCGCCGCGCTGGATCGACGCGCTGGAGCTCTGGTGAGCTGGACCGCCGTGATCAACACCTCTGGGCTGCTGGTCTGCGGAGCGGAGCGGGCGGCGCCGACATTAACATCGGGAGCCTGGGAGCTCCAACTCGGTGCGTCCTTGTCGGCTTCGGGAGCCGACAATCCCTTGCTAGGAAGCGGCCGTTCCAGATGGCCCAGCCGCTGTGAGGACTCTCCCGATGCCGGGGCAACACCACCCGGCCATAACTGCCAGGAATATCGGGCCTCCGTAGAGGCAACAGTGGTGGCCTCAATAGGCCTGACTTTTGGAGGAACTGGGGTTGGGGACTGGATTTTGAGCCTTCCCCCACAATGGTAACCACTGTGGGGGGATGATTTTTCTGTGTGTAAGTTACTTTGATAGCCTGTGTCCAGGATGGCTGGCAGAAGGGAGAGTGGACGCTGGCGCGCTTTAGCTGCCGCTGCTCTCTCTTCACATTGTGTTTTTTTATTTTTTTTTATTTTGTGTCTTTGGAGCGATTTCTATCTTTAATGTGTGTATTGATGATGTCCTTATCATTTATTTTCCTCCGACTATATGATTTTTTCTCTTCTGTTAATCTTTGTATGGTATCCTTGAGATTTGAAAGGCGCCCGAAAATAAAATTTATTATTATTATTATTAGTGTGTTTCGCAGCTCAGAGAGGCATGACCCTCTCGCTTCCTGGGTCTGGCAGAGACTGAGTGAGGATCTACTCTTCCGGGTTTTATAGTCCCGCCCCCCCTGCTACCAACCGGGGCATCAGAGAGAATAGGGATTTTTTTAAAAAAAACATTAATATATCTCTGATTTTTCATGGATGGGAAAAATCCCCCAGTCCCGGAAGGCGAGGGGGGCTCTGAGCGAGGAGGCTATAAATGACGGCCGTAGGTGGCGGCGTTCTCTCGGAAATCACACCACAGCGATCCAGAAGCAGTCAAGATCAGACTTTTAGTAATAGATACTGCACCTGCCCCCGCATATACTGCATCTAACACAACTTTGTGTCATCCGCAAACATGGAGATGTTACATTTATTTCCGTTGTCAAAATCATTAATATATATTTAAATAACTGGGGTCCCAGCATCGAGCCTTGCAGCACCCTACTAAACACTGCCTGCCATTCCGAAAATGACCCATTAATTCCTACTCTTTGATTCCTGTCTGCCAACCAGAAGATTATTCAAGCATGATTTCCCCTTCATAAATCCATGCTGACTAACTGAACCTGTCTCTGCTTTCCAAATGTGCTGCTAGAAATCTTTCATAATCGACTCAAGAATCTTCCCTACTCCCAATGTATGGCTAACTGGTCTGTAATTTCCCTCCTTTCTTTAAACGTGGAGATACATTAGCTACCCTTCAGTCCACAGGAACTGACCCAGAGTCTATAGAACATTGGAGAATGATCACCAATGCATCCATGATTTCTAAAGCCTTCTCCCTGAGTACTCTGTGATGCAGACCATCAGGCTCTGTAGATTTATCAGCCTTCAGTCCCAACAGATTAACTAATACCATTTCCTGACTAATGTGGATTCCCTTTAGTTCCTCCCTCCCACTAGATCCTCGGCCTCCTAGTATTCCTGGGAGATTGGTTCTGTCTTCACCAAGGAAGATACAAAGTATTTCCCTGTTTCACGTTATAAATTATCCCATTTCCCTGTTTCCCATTATAAATTCACCTGTCTCTGATTGTAAGGGACCTACATTTGTCTTCACTAATCTTTTCCTTTTTACATATCTAAATGAGCTTTTACAGTCAGTTGTTTATACCCCGCAAGCTTTTTTTCATGCTCTTATTCCCATTTTTATTTAACCCCTTTGTCCTCCCCTGTTGAATTCTAAATGTAGATGCCTTTTGCTTGATTTCCCTCGTTTGCCACGGTTCAGCCGCCTTCCCCGTTTTATTTTTTCGTCAGACAGGGATGAACAATTTTTTGGAGTCATCCATTCGATCTTTAAATCTTTCGATTGCATCTTCACCGTCAACACTTCAAGTATAATTTGCCCGTCTATCCTAGCCAATTCCCGTCTCAAACCATCAATGTCTCCTTTCTTAAAGTTCAGGACCCTAGTCTCCAAATTAACCGTGTCACTCTCTATCCTAGGTCAAGTTTAAGTGACTCTAGTGTCATGTGTCTCTGATAGGACAATGACATTCTTGCTTTGCTTCAGCGCAACAGTACATAGTTGGCATGGACAACAAAACAGATCAGTGTGTCCATATACCATTATATAAATATATACACACATGAATAAATAAACTGATGAAGTGCAAATAACAGATAATGGGCTATTAATGTTCAGAGTTTTGTCTGAGCCAAGTTTAATAGCCTGATGGCTGTGGGGAAGTAGCTATTCCTTAACCTAGTCATTGCAGTCTTCAGGCTCCTGTACCTTCTACCTGAAAGTATCAGCAGGGCTGCCAACATTGGGTGTGAGTTGGGAGTGAGAAATTGCGAGAGACCAAGCCCGAGGGAACATAGCGACCGGGGGGTGAGGTGGGGAGGAGGGTCTCCCCCTCCCATTGGAATTGTGCAATATGGTGCATACAGGTGGCAAAAACAGGAAAGCAGACTATTATCTAAATGGTGGCCGACTAGGAAAAGGGGAGATGCAGCGAGACCTGGGTGTCATGGTACACCAGTCATTGAAAGTAAGCATGCAGGTGCAGCAGGCAGTGAAGAAAGCAAATGGTATGTTAGCTTTCATAGCAAAAGGATTTGAGTATAGGAGCAGGGAGGTTCTACTGCAGTTGTACAGGGTCTTGGTGAGACCACACCTGCAGTATTGTGTACAGTTTTGGTCTCCAAATCTGAGGAGGTACATTATTGACATAGAGGGAGTGCAGAGAAGGTTCACCAGACTGATTCCTGGGATGTCAGGACTGTCTTATGAAGAAAGACTGGATAGACTTTGTTTATACTCGCTGGAATTTAGGAGATTGAGGGGGGATCTTATAGAAACTTACAAAATTCTTAAGGGGTTGGACAGGCTAGATGCAGGAAGATTGTTCCCGATTTTGGGGAAGTCCAGGACAAGGGGTCACAGCTTAAGGATAAGAGGGAAATCCTTTAAAACCGAGATGAGAAGAACTTCTTTCACACAGAGTGGTGAATCTCTGGAACTCACTGCCACAGAGGGTAGTCGAGGCCAGTTCATTGGCTATATTTAAGAGGGAGTTAGATGTGGCCCTTGTGGCTACGGGGATCAGAGGGTATGGAGAGAAGGCAGGTACGGGATACTGAGTTGGATGATCAGCCATGATCATATTGAATGGCGGTGCAGGCTTGAAGGGCCGAATGGCCTACTCCTGCACCTAATTTCTATGTTTCTATGTTTCTATGAGTCTGCAGCGAGTCTTTTAACTTACACTTGAATACAATATATATGCTTTAAATTGGATTGGAGCTCTGCGATCACTGACCACTGGCCTTGGGGATACCCGGTGATGGAGTGGAGCAACCGAATGGGGAGAGGGTGTGGAAGAAGGGGGTCGCCCCTCCAAGGATAGGACCTTTTTGAAATTTGATGTATTAAAATCATGTTTTAGTGCACTGTAGAAGTATGATTTCAATGTTTTTTGTATGAAGTATTTTTAAGAGGTAACTTTTTAAGGGGTAACTTTATCCACACAAAGGGTGATGGGTGTATGGAACAAGCTGCCAGAGGAGGTAGTTGAGGCAGGGACCATCCCAACATTTAAGAAAAAGTTAGACTGCTACATGGATAGGACAGGTTTGGAGGTATGGACCAAAAGCAGGTAGCGTAGCTGGGACATGTTGGTGGGTGTGGGCAAGTTGCGCCAAAGGGTCTGTTTTCACACTGTATCACTCTATGACTACATTATACCTCCACCATGCATGAATGCTTCAAAATCAAGTGATCGAGTTTTATTGCCATATACTCAAGCATAGAAATATAGAAAATAGGTGCAGGAATAGTCCATCGGCCCTTCGAGCCAGCACTGCCATTCAATATGATCATGGCTATTCATTTAAAATCAGTACCTCTTTCCTGTCTTTTCCCCATATCCCTTAATGTTGTTAGCCCCAAGAATTAAATGTAACTCTCTCTTGAAAACATCCAGTGAATTGGCCTGCACTGCCTTCTGTGGCAGAGAATTCCACAGATTCACAACTCTCTGCGTGAAGAAAGTTTGTTCTCATCTCAGTCCTAACTGGCCCCCCCTTTATTCTTAAACTGTGACCCATGGTTCTGAACGCCCCCAACATCGGGAACATTTTTCCTGCAGTTACAGTAAGTGAAAATCTAGCAGGCAAGCAGGATGCTTTCACCAACCACCCCCATTTGAAGTCCACAATCTTCCACCGTTTCTACCCAGTGCTTGGTACTTACTTCCAGCAGCCACTGGTTGTCCTTCATGATGCACTCTCTCTCCTCTCAATACCCCCTCTCTCTCTCCCCATCTCTTTTTCCGCTCTCTCTCTCTCTCTCTCTCTCTCCCTCTGTTTCTCCTCTCACCCCTCTCTCTCCCCTGTCTCCTCCTCTCACTCTCTCCCCTTTCTTCTATCTTCTCTCTCCCCCTCTCTCTCTCCCCCCTCTCACCTGTCTCTCTCTGCCCTCTTTCACTCCTTCTCCTCCACTCTTTCCCCTCTCTCTCTCTTCCCCCTCTCCGTCCCACCTCACTCTACCCCCGCGTCCCACCTCACTTTCCCCCCTCTCTCTCTCGTCCCCTCTCTTCTCGCACCCCCCTCTTTCCCATAAATCTCTCTCCCCCTCTTTCCCCCTCTCTTTCTTCTCTCTCTCCCCCCTTCTTCTCTTCTCTCCCTCCCCCCCCCTCTCTCTCCCCCTCACATCCCCCTCTCTCTGCCCCCTTCCTCTCTCTTTCTCTCTCCCCCCTCCTCTCTATCTCCCCCTCTCCCTCTCTCCCTCTCCACACATTCTCCCCTCTCTCTCTCCCCTCTCTCTGTCTCTCCCTCTCCCCCCTCTCTCTCTCTCCCCCCCCCCTCTCTCTCTCTCTCTCTCTCTCTCTCTCTCTCTCCTCTCTCTCTCTCTCTATCTCTCTCTCTCTCTCTCTCTCTCTCTCTCTCTCTCTCTCTCTCTCTCTCTCTCTCTCCCCCTCTCTCTTTCTCTCTCTCTCTCTCTCCTCTTTCTCTTTGCCCCCCCATTTCTCTCTCTTTCCCCCGTTTTCTCTCTCCTTCCCCCTCTCTCCCTCTTCCCCCTCTCTCTCCCATTCCCTCCTACCCTCGCCACTCCCTCTCTCTCTCTTCCCTCTTTCGTCCTTCTCACCCCCCTCTCTCCCCCCCCCCCCCACCACCTCTCTCCCCGTCCCTTCTCCCCTACCTTTCCCCTCTCCCTCTTCTCTCACCTCCATTCACCCCCGCCCCTCTGTCTCTCCCCCCTCTCTCTCTCTCCCCACTGTCTCACTGTCCCCCCCCCCCCCCCCCCCCAGGTTTTACAACTGATTCACCTGGTTAGTTCCATCTCCGGCTGCTTCATGTTGTCGGCGGCTGCACATCCAACCAAGAAAGAGAAGAGGCGCAACGTCACTCACAGCCGCCAACTGACGAACTTCCCCGGACTGCACTGATCCCTGGCACGCGGCGCTAAGGGACAAATTGCGCAGGGACTGAACTCAGCGTGAGAACTCAGTCGTGAGCGTGAGGGCGTGAGAAATTGCTCCAGGGCGTGAGTCTCACGTCGAAAGCGTGAGAGTTGGCAGCCCTGGTATCAGGGAGATGAGTGTGTGGCCAGGATGGTGTGGGTCCTTGAGGCCTTTTTGAGGCAGCGACTGCGATAGATCCCCACGATGGAAGGGAGGTCAGAGCCGATGATGGACTGGGCAGTGCTTACTACTTTTTGTAGTCTTTTCCTCTCCAGGGCGCTCAAGTTGCCGAACCAAGCCACGATGCAACCGGTCAGCATGCTCTCTACTGTGCACCTGTAGACGTTAGAGAGAGTCCTCATTGACAAACCGACTCTCCGTAATCTTCTCAGGAAGTAGAGGCGCTGATGTGCTTTCTTAATAATTGCATCAGTGTTCAAGGACCAGAAATCCTAATGCAGAATTCCACCATATTATGGTCACTGTTGCCCATAAGGGGCTTTGTATAACAAGATCTCTAACTAATCCTTCCTCATTACACAATATCCAGTCTAGGATGACCTGCCCTCTAGTCGGTTCCTCTACATATTGGCTTAAAAAACCATCCCGTATATGTTCCAGGAAATCCTCCTCAGCGGTTACCAATTTATACCCAATCTATATGAAGATTAAAGTCGCCCATGATAACTGCTTGATGCTCTTTAAATCACACGGCACTAACACTGCCTTTTTCATAATGTGGATATGTTTCAACACATTACTGTACTCTTCCGTGTATTCTCCAGTTCATATAATCTCCATGGAAATATAGATGAGAAATATTCAATTATGTCCCCGCCAATTACTCGTGATTTCACACACACTATCAGTGACATTATAGGCACCCTATTTATTCTCTCTGTAGTTACTCTTTTGCTCTGAATATACTGAAACAATATCTTAGTATTCCCTTAACTTTATCAGCCAAAGCTCTCTCATCCCCTTTTTGCCCTCTTGATTTTCAACTTAAATGTACTTCTGCATCCTTGATACTCCACAGGAGATTCACCTGATCCCAGCTCCCTTTCCATGACTCTTTCTTTTTCTGACCACAGCCTCACTATCTCTTGTGTATCCTGGTGGATTGATTGATTTATTGATACTTTATTCACTTGTACAGTGGTATTCTTTATTTTGCGCCAACATGCCATTCGCTTTCTTCACTGCCTGCTGTACCTGCATGCTTACTTTCATTGACTGATCAACAAGGGCCCCCAGATCCTGTTTTACTTCCACTTTTCCCAACTTGACACCATTTAGACAATAATCTGCCTTCATGTTTTTGCTACCAAATTCCTGGTATGTATATATACTTGGCTAATAACATTTATTCAATTCAATTTAATCTTTACTATGAACGTCCAATACCTTTACACCTCCATCACCCACCAGGAAAGGCCTTACAGTGCTACTTTGTATAGAGACCCAATCAGTTCCCCTCTATGAACAACCTTGTCTGCCTGGCAGAAGCTGTCCTCCCCTCAGTAACTTCTATTTTGGCTCCTCACTTTCTTCAGGTTAAAGGTGTGGCCATGAGAACTTGCACGGACCCAAGCTATTCCGCCTTTTTGTTGGTTATGTCAAACAATTCTTGTTCCAAATGTGCACTGGCACCATGCCCCAAATGCTTCCCTGCCGCATCGATGATTGCAGCGGGACTGTCCCTTGCACCCGTGCAGAAACCATTGATTCCATTAACTTTACCATTAATTCTACCCTGCCCTCTTTCACGTGGCCTACCTCTGACCCCTCTCCTCCTTCTTGATCTCTCTCTCCATCACAGGGGACAGGCAATAGACTGGCATCTACTGCAAACCTACTGACTTCCAATGTTATCTCAAAGGTATCAAAGGTATTTTATTAGTCACATTCACATACACCTCGGTGTAGTGAAGTGAATTGCATCTTGCCATTTTGTAGCACATATAAAGAAGAATACAGACATAATATTAATAAGAGTTTTAAACACAAAGAACATCCCCCCACAATGGTTCCCATTATGAGGGAAGACACAAAGTCCAGTCCCCAACCCCAGTTCACCCATAGTCGGGCCTATTGAGGCCTCCACAGTTGCCTCTACGGAGGCCCGATGTTCCAGGCCGTTCTCGCCGGGTGATGTTGCTCCGGCGTCGGGAGAGTCCTCACAGCGGCCTGGGAACCCTGGAACGGCCGCTTCCGTACTGGAGGCCGCGGCTTCCAAAGCCAACAAGGCCGCGCCGGTTGGAGTTCCACAACTGGCGATCTCATCTAGAGATCCCAGGCTCCCGATGTAAAGTTCAGCACCGCCGCCCGCAGCTGGTCGCTCCACAGTCCCGCAGCTCCGTGATGTTTTCCTCAGCGATCTTCAGCTCACCGGAGCTCCAGCGCGGCGACCCGGGCAAGGCACCGCCCGCTCCGCGATAGCGCTCCAGCGCTGTGCCGCAGCCGAAGCCGTGGTTCTGGGCGGTCCCCGACAGGAAACGCCGCTCCAGGTCCGATGGAAGGCCGCGGGGACGGGTCGAAGCTGCAGCCCGGAGAAAAGCTGCCTCTCCGACAAAGTAGGGACCCTGAAAGATTGTTTCCCCCTTCCCCCACCCCCCACATAAAAAAGTCTAGACCTCCAAACAAAACACTTTAACTAACTAAAATAAAAAATAAAAAGATGAAGAGACAGACAGCTGCTGGCTGGGCAGCCGTGCACAGGACAGCGCCCCCTCCAATTTATCTGTACACCTCCTTCCATCCTTGATCGTGTCCTCTGTGAAGTTCAAAGGAAAGACACTGAACTCTTGAAGCGTCCCCTATATCATTTGTGTCCTGCAGTTCTGCACTTACTTCCCTGCCCCCAGATAGAACAGAGACCCCCTGATTCTCATCTTTCACCTCACCCCTCTACAAACAACACAACATCCTCTGACATTTCCGTTAGCGTCACTTTGATCCCACCACTGGTCACCACTTCCCATCTTCATCTCTTTCTGTCTTCAACAGACCACACCTTCTGCATCTCCTTGTTTCATCATCCCTTCCCACACAGACCACCCCTTCCCCAGCTACTTCCCTCTGCAACTGCACGAGATGTAACATCCCGTGCCTAGACCTCGTCCCTCACATTTACCCAAGGATCTCAGCTGTCCTTAACATGAGACAAAGATTCATGTGCATCTCCTTTAACCACCTCTGTTGTATTTGATGTTCCTGCTGTGGCTTTCTGTATGGGGAGACCAGGTGTAGACTCACTGAATATTTAGAAACATAGAAAATAGGTGCAGGAGTAGGCCATTCGGCCCTTCGAGCCTGCACCGCCATTCAATATGATCATGGCTGATCATCCAACTCAGTATCCTGTACCTGCCTTCTCTCCATACCCCTTGATCCCTTTAACCGCAAGGGCCACATCTAACTCCCTCTTAAATATAGCCAATGAACTGGCCTCAACTACATTCTGTGGCAGAGAATTCCAGAGATTCACCCCTCTCTCTGTAAATTTAATTTTTCTCATCTCAGTCCTAAAAGATTTCCCCTCTATCCTTAAACTGTGACCCCTTGTTCTGGACTTCACCAACATTGGGAACGATCTTCCTGCATCTAGCCTGTCCAACCCCTTAAGAATTTTGTAAGTTTCTGTAAGATCCCCCCTCAATCTTCTAAATTCTAGCGAGTACAAGCGGAGTCTATCCAGTATTTCTTCATATGAAAGTCCTGACTTCCCAGGAATAAGTCTGGAGAACCTTCTCCTTAGTTGCTCTATGGGAAAAATGTCCTTCCTCAGATTAGGAGACCAAAACTGTACGCAATACTCCAGGTGTGGTCTCACCAAGACCTTGTAAAACTGCAGTAGAACCTCCCTGCTCCTATACTCAAATCCTTTTGCTATGAATGCAAACATGCCATTCGCTTTCTTCACTGCCTGCTGCACCTGCATGCCTACTTTCAATGACTGATGTACCATGACACCCAGGTCTCGTTGCATCTCCCCTTTTCTTAATCGGCCACCATTCAGATAAGTCTACTTTCCTGTTTTTGCCACCAAAGTGGATAACCTCACATTTATCCACATTATACTGAATCTGCCATGCATTTGCCCACTCACCCAGCCTATCCAAATCAACCTGCAGCCGTCTAGCATCCTCCTCACAGCTAACACTGCCCCCCAGATTCGTGTCATCCGCAAACTTAGAGATGTTGCATTCAATTCCCTCGTCCAAATCATTAATATATATTGTAAACAGCTGGGGTCCCAGCACTGAGCCTTGCGGTAATCCACTAGTCACTGCTTGCCATTCTGAAAAGGACCTGTTTACTCCTACACTTTGCTTCCTGTCTGCCAGCAAGTTCTCGATCTACATCAATAATGAACCCCCAATACCGTGTGCTTTAAGTTTGTATACTAATCTCTTATGTGGGACCTTATCGAAAACCTTATGAAAGTCCAGATATAACACATCCACTGGTTCTCCCTTATCCACTCTACTAGTTACATCCTCGATAAATTTACGCTCAATCTACCAAGGCCTGGAGTTCCCAGTGGCTAACCATTTTAACTCCCCGTCCAATTCCCATATTGACCTTTCTGTGCTGGGCCTCCTCTATTGCCAGAGTGAGGCCACACACAAACTGGAGGAACAGTACTTTATATTCTGCTTGGGCAGCCTACAACCTGATGGTATGAACATTGAATTCACCAGTTTTAGGTAACTAATCTACAAACAATTCCCAACCCAACCCTTTCTTTTTCTCCTTCCCTCATCACAACCTCTATCAAAATTCCTTCATCTTCTGTCCTTATCACTCACCATTTGTTTAGTTTTCATATCTGACCTAAGTGAATTCATCTGCCCACCAACCATCCCCACCTGTATCTACCTATCACTCAACAGGTCTTGTCCTGTTCCAGTTTTCTCCCCTCCCCACTCTAATCAGTCCAAATGCAGGTAGACCCTGTTTCTCAAAATCCCCCGCAGCAACTTCCCCAATACATGACCTGTGCCTAACAATGATGTAAGTTTATCTCCCAGATCTACTGCAATTTTACCCTGGCTTCCCACAATGTCCTGGATACACTTGGTCAGGCCTCAAGGATTTATCCACCTTAGATGGACATAGAAAACATTTGAAAAATAGGTGCAGGAGTAGGCCGTTTGGCCCTTCGACCAAGCACCACCATTCAATATGATCATGGCTGATCATCTAAAATCAGTTCCCCATTCCTGCTTTTTCCCCCAAATCCTTTGATTTCTTTAGCCCTGAGATCGAAATCTAATGCTCTCTTGGATACATCCAGTGAATTGGCCTCCACTGCCTTCTGTGGCAGAGAATTCCACAAATTCACAACTCTCTGGATGAAAAAGGTTTTCATAATCTCAGTCTCAAATGGCCTACCCCTTATTCTCAAACAGTGACCCCTGTTTCTGGACTCCTCCAACATCGGGAACATTTTCCTGCATCTAGCCTGTCGAATCCATTAAGAACTATAGATGTTTCTGTAAGATATCCTCTCATCCTTCTAAATTCCAGTGTATATGAGCCCAGTCGACCAATTTGCGCTTCCAATCTATGCCAGTACCGCCATCCCGGGAATTAGCCCAGTGATCCTATGCTGCACTCCCTCAATAGCAATAATGTTCTTCCACAAATTAGGAGACCAAAAATGCACATAATACTCCAGTTACAGTCTCAACAGGACCCTGTACAACTGCAGTAGGACCACCTTGTTCGTAAATTCAAATCCTCACAATGAAGGCTAAAATGTCATTAGCTTTCTTCACTGCTTGCTCTACGAGCATGCTTATTTTCAGTAACTGATATACAAGCACACACAGGTCTCTTTGCACCTCCCGTTTTCCTAATCTGACGCCATTCAGATAATTATCTGCCTTCCTGTTCTGGCTACCGATGTGGATAATCTCACATTTATCCACATTATACTGCATCTGCCATGCATCTGCCCACTCACCCAAACTATCCAAGTCACTCTGCAGCGTCATAGCATCTTCCTCGCAGCTCACACTTCTGCCCATAGAAACATAGAAAATAGGTGCAGGAGGAGGCCATTCAGCCCTTCGAGCCAGCACCACCATTCATTGTGATGATAGCTGATCGTCCCAAATCAATAACCCGTGCCTGCCTTCTCCCCTTATCCCTTCATTCCGCTAGCCCCTAGAGCTCTATCTAACTCTCCCTTAAATCTGTCCTGTGATTGGCCTCCACTGCCCTCTGTGGCAGTGAATTCCACAAATTCACAACTCTCTGGGTGAAAAAGTTTTTTCTCACCTCAGTCTTAAATGGCCTCCCCTTTATTCTAAGACTGTGGCCCTGGTTCTGGACTCGCCCAACATTGGGAACATTTTTCTGGCATCTATCTTCTCCAGTCCTTTTATAATTTCATATGTTTCTATAAGAACCCTCTCCTCATCCTTCTAAACTCCAGTGAATACAAGCCTAGTCTTTTCAATCTTTCCTCATATGACATTCCTGCGATCCCAGGGATCAATCTCGTAAACCTACGCTGCACTGCCTCAATCACAAGGATGTCCTTCCTCAAATTAGGTGACCAAAACTGTACACAATACTCCAGAAGTGGTCTTACCAGAGCCCTATACAACTGCAGTAGAACCTCTTTACTCCTATACTGAAATCCTCTTGTTATGAAGGCCAACATTCCATTAGCTTACTTCTCTGCCTGCTGCATCTAACCATATAACCATATAACAATTACAGCACGGAAACAGGCCATCTCGGCCCTACAAGTCCGTGCCGAACAACTTTTTTCCCTTAGTCCCAGCTGCCTGCACTCATACCATAACCCTCCATTCCCTTCTCATCCATATGCCTATCCAATTTATTTTTAAATGATACCAACGAGCCTGCCGCCACCACCTCATTCCACACCGCTACCACTCTCCGAGTAAAGAAGTTCCCCCTCATGTTACCCCTAAACTTCTGTCCCTTAATCCCATCATGTCCTCTTGTTTGAATCTTCCCTATTCTCAAAGGGAAAAGCTTGTCCACATCAACTCTGTCTATCCCTCTCATCATTTTAAAGACCTCTATCAAGTCCCCCCTTAACCTTCTGTGCTCCAGAGAATAAAGACCTAACTTATTCAACCTATCACTGTAACTTAGTTGTTGAAACCCAGGCAACATTCTAGTAAATCTCGTCTGTACGCTGTCTATTTTGTTGACATCCTTCCTATAATTGGGCGACCAAAATTGTACACCATACTCCAGATTTGGTCTCACAATTGTACAATTTTAACATTACATCCAGGCTTCTATACTCAATGCTCTGATTTATAAAGGCTAGCATACCAAAAGCTTTCTTTACCACCCTATCTATATGAGATTCCACCTTCAAGGAACTATGCACAGTTATTCCCAGATCCCTCTGTTCAACTGTATTCTTCAATTCCCTACCATTTACCATGTACGTCCTATTTTGATTTGTCCTGCCAAGGTGTAGCACCTCACATTTATCAGCATTAAACTCCATCTGCCATCTTTCAGCCCATTTTTCCAAATGGCCTAAATCACTCTGTTGACTTTGGAAATCCTCTTCATTATCCACAACACCCCCTATCTTGGTATCATCTGCATACTTACTAATCCAATTTACCACCCCTTCATCCAGATCATTGATGTACATGACAAACAACAAAGGACCCAACACAGACCCCTGAGGCACCCCACTAGTCACCTGCCTCCAACCCGACAAACAGCCATCCACCATTACCCTCTGGCTTCTCCCAATTCAACCACTGTTGAATCCATCTTGCTATTCCTGCATTTGTACCCAACAGTTTAAGCTTCATAACCAACCTTCCATGAGGAACCTTGTCAAAGGCCTTACTAAAGTCCGTATAGACAACATCCACTGCTTTACCCGCGTCAATTTCCCTAGTAACCTCTTCAAAAAAAAAGGCCAACATTCCATTAGCTTACTTCTCTGCCTGCTGCATCTGCACGCCAACTTTCAGTGACTGGTGAACAAGGACACCCAAATCTCGATGCACCTCCCCCTTACTTAACATAACCCCATTGAGATAATAATCTGCCCCCTTGTTTTTGCCGCCACAGTGGATAACCTCATATTTATCTATATTATACTGCATCTGCCCACACATCTGCCCACGCATATACTACATCTGACACAGCTTTGTGTTATCCACAAACTTGGAGATGTTACATTTATTCCCATGTCGAAATCATTAATATATATTTTAATAACTGGGGTCCCAGCATCGAGCCTTGCAGCACCCCACTAAACACTGCCTGACATTCTGAAAATGACCCATTAATTCTGACTCTTTGATTTCTGTCTTCCAACCAGAAGATTATTCAAGTATGATTTCCCCTTCATAAATCCATGCTGACTGACTGAACCTGTCACTGCTTTCCAAATGAGCTGCTTCACATCTTTAATAATCGACTCAAGAATCGTCCCCACTCCCAATGTAAGGCTAACTGGTCTGTAATCTCCCTCCTTTCTTTAAACGTGGAGATACATTAGCTACCCTTCAGTCCACAGGAACTGACCCAGAGTCTATAGAACATTGGAGAATGATCACCAATGCATCCATGATTTCTAAGGCCTTTTCCCTGAGTACTCTGTGATGCAGACCATCAGGCTCTGTAGATTTATCTGCCTTCAGTCCCAACAGATTAACTAATACCATTTCCTGACTAATGTGGATTCCCTTTAGTTCCTCCCTCCCACTAGATCCTCGGCCTCCTAGTATTCCTGGGAGATTGGTTCTGTCTTCACCAAGGAAGATACAAAGTATTTCCCTGTTTCACATTATAAATAATCCCATTTCCCTGTTTCCCATTATAAATTCACCTGTCTCTGATTGTAAGGGACCTACATTTGTCTTCACTAATCTTTTCCTTTTTACATATCTAAGGGAGCTTTTACAGTCAGTTGTTTATACCCCGCAAGCTTTTTTTCATGCTCTTATTCCCATCTTTTATTTAACCCCTTTGTCCTCCTCTGTTGAATTCTAAATGTAGATGCCTTTTCCTTGATTTCCCTCGTTTGCCACGGTTCAGCCGCCTTCCCCATTTTATTTTTTCGTCAGACAGGGATGAACAATTTTTTGGAGTCATCCATTCGATCTTTAAATCTTTCGATTGCATCTTCACCGTCAACACTTCAAGTATAATTTGCCCGTCTATCCTAGCCAATTCCCGTCTCAAACCATCAATGTCTCCTTTCTTAAAGTTCAGGACCCTAGTCTCCAAATTAACCATGTCACTCTCTATCCTAGGTCAAGTTTAAGTGAGTTTATTGTCATGTGTCGCTGATAGGACAATGAAATTCTTGCTTTGCTTCAGCGCAACAGAACATAGTTGGCATGGACAACAAAACAGATCAGTGTGTCCATATACCATTATATAAATATATACACACATGAATAAATAAACTGCAAATAACAGATAATGGGCTATTAATGTTCAGAGTTTTGTCTGAGCCAAGTTTAATAGCCTGATGGCTGTGGGGAAGTAGCTATTCCTTAACCTAGTCATTGCAGTCTTCAGTCTCCTGTACCTTCTACCTGAAAGTATCAGCAGGGCTGCAAACATTGGGTGAGAGTTGGGAGTGAGAAATTGCGAGAGACCAAGCCCGAGGGAACATAGCGACCGGGGGGTGAGGGGGGAGGAGGGTCTCCCCCTCCCATTGGAATTGTGCAATATGGTGCATACAGGTGGCAAAAACAGGAAAGCAGACTATTATCTAAATGGTGGCCGACTAGGAAAGGGGGAGATGCAGCGAGACCTGGGTGTCATGGTACACCAGTCATTGAAAGTAGGCATGCAGGTGCAGCAGGCAGTGAAGAAAGCAAATGGTATGTTAGCTTTCATAGCAAAAGGATTTGAGTATAGGAGCAGGGAGGTTCTATTGCAGTTGTACAGGGTCTTGGTGAGACCACACCTGGAGTATTGCGTACAGTTTTGGTCTCCAAATCTGAGGAAGGACATTATTGCCATAGAGGGAGTGCAGAGAAAGTTCACCAGACTGATTCCTGGGATGTCAGGACTGTCTTATGAAGAAAGACTGGATAGACTTGGTTTATACTCGCTGGAATTTAGGAGATTGAGGGGGGATCTTATAGAAACTTACAAAATTCTTAAGGGGTTGGACAGGCTAGATGCAGGAAGATTGCTCCCGATGTTGGGGAAGTCCAGGACAAGGGGTCACAGGTTAAGGATAAGGGGGAAATCCTTTAAAACCGAGATGAGAAGAACTTTTTTCACACAGAGAGTGGTGAATCTCTGGAACTCTCTGCCACAGAGGGTAGTCGAGGCCAGTTCATTGGCTATATTTAAGACGGAGTTAGATGTGGACCTTGTGGCTAAGGGGATCAGAGGGTATGGTGAGAAGGCAGGTACGGGATACTGAGTTGGATGATCAGCCATGATCATATTGAATGGCGGTGCAGGCTTGAAGGGCCGAATGGCCTACTCCTGCACCTAATTTCTATGTTTCTATGTTTTCTATGAGTCTGCAGCGAGTCTTTTAACTTACACTTGAATACAATATATATGTTTAAATTGGATTGGAGCTCTGCGATCACTGACCACTGGCCTTGGGGATACCCAGTGATGGAGTGGAGCAACCGAATGGGGAGAGGATGTGGAAGAAGGGGGTCGCCCCTCCAAGGATAGGACCTTTTTGAAATTTGATGTAATAAAATCATGTTTTAGTGCAC